>NC_067116.1:46182859-46271955 GCF_021347895.1 Acanthochromis polyacanthus | reverse complement strand
TACTCTGTATCAGTTTTGATCATCCCATATATCCCTTCCTATACAAATAGGATATGCAGAAATGGGATATGCAAGAAATGTGCTGAGTGACCCCTGTGACCTTGACCTTGACCTGCTGACCTCTAACTCCACAACTGAGCAGGGGACCTTAGACCGATCTTCAGTGCCAAGTTTGATTATCCTGACTTCAGCACTTGCAGAGATATCTGACTGGACATACATACACACACACACACACACACACACACACACACACACACACACACACAACACACACACACATACATACCCTCATACATACTTACCCAGCCAGATACCAAAGTGAATGCAGTAACCCCACTGACGTAGGTCAGGCGTGGTTAACTATCTAAGGTAATTGTTTGAAATATAATTCTAAATGCAAGACATTTCTATTCACTGTTATAGAAAGTTGATGAAGGTAAATCCTGACACTCAGAGAGCACAGCAGGCCCTGAACCTAACACCAATAGTGACAAAACATGATAATTTATATTTAAAATGTTTTCTAATCATTAGTAAACAGATCAGTATTCAACACGTACCAGAATCATATTTTCTCATTGAATTTCTTACTCTTAGTGTTGTAGGAGACCTACATATATAATTGCACTCATTTTGGGCACCACCCTAGATTCCTAGGGAAATAATTAATTAACATTAAAATTTATTTATTTATTTTATTTTATTTCAGTCTTGTATCTTAAAGACTTGAATCCTCGGTTAAATTGACCACATTCTTGCACAAAGAAACACACAAAGCTGTAATTTGTCTAAATGAAAGCATTTATTTGCTATTCTATTGAATAAACAAGTGAGATCCTATTTACAGTGACCTGTGATGTGTGTGTGTGTGTGTGTGTGTGTGTGTGTGTGTGTGTGTGCGTGCGTGCGTGCGTGCGTGCGTGCGTGCGTGCGTGCGTGCGTGCGTGCGTGTGTATGAGAGATGTGGGTGTGTGTGCGTGTGTTCAAATTAGCATATTGAAACCGGAAATATGGTGAGAGAAAAGCCAGATAACTAACCTGACGAGGTAAACGGTAATTTTGGATTAAAGTCAATGATTTGTAAAGGAATAAACGGATTAAATGAATTAATTAATCAAGCGGTTAGTAACATCAACCAGATCAAATAGAGCAAACTCAGCCGGATTTACTGAAGTGAACCGTCGTTTTGCTGGGACGCAGAGGAGCCGGGAGATCTCGCAACGAGCCGGGAGGCCTTGCTTCTCAGACGCTGTGTGTCACGGTGGCAGCCGGGGCGTCCTGCATAAAGAGATCGTCCGTTGATAGGAGGTCTGATCCAGCAGATCTCCAGTGGTCACAGCTGAAGAAGGCCGGTGTCCGGTGATAACATTCACTGATTTAAAAATGAGGCGGGTTCTCAAGCTTTAACCAGGTCAAGAAAGGATGTCTGATGGGAACCGCCAAATGAAGAAAAGTAAATATTGGTTCTTAATTAGTTCTTGGATTAAACGAATAAAATTCGGCTTAAAATGAGCATAATGTCTAGCTTTAAGTTACAAAAAGTAAAAAGGATAAAATAGTTAAACTTTGAAGCGAAAAACTTCAGAAGATAGGGAAAAATGCACTTTTAGAAGAAAATAAGGAGAGAGGCTGATGTGAAGCCTCTAGAGAGTGGAAACAGGAAGAGGGCGAGCTGGGACCTGCTTGGGGTCTTATTAGGCCAAGGCGGGCCATGGGCAGAGAGATAGAGTTTCAGCGCGAACCTCCACTGAAATTTGATTCTCTTTGTCTCACAGAAAGGAGATGGTCCAAAATGGATAAAGAGTATGTGACATTAAAACGGGTAAACGATCGGTCTATCGCTCACCATATTTCAGTTGTGTGAAAGATAAACGCATGTTCCTAAATGTGCAGATTATTACATATGTTCATATTATGTGAATTATTTCACTCATAACTATATGTTTATGACATTAAAATACATATCACAGTGAAAATATAACAACAAGTCAGACATTTGGTGATGAATAACACAATTGTCATCCTTTCAACCTAAATAGAAAGTAAATTCAGAGGTTAATAAGAGAATTCATTCCAAATCATAGTATCCTGGGGAAGAAATGATTAACATCATATTTAAGATCTAGACTTCTGTAATAGATAGAACTGTCAAATTTGGATATGCGACAAACAAAGGACTTTCAGTAACTTTGGTGAACCTGAAACTTAATAATACATATCAGAAATATTAATTTTGAAGAGGTTCAGTTCCTTCAGTTGGAGAGAGTCCCTCTCTGTGTCTGTGTGCTTCAGCAGCAGTCATAAATTTTATGGCTGTTATCTGATCCCGGTGGAATGTGGAGACGTCTCCAGCTGAGGGTCTCTTAAAGCTGGGAAGGGATTTTAGCATGAAAGTTCATTAAACCAAACATCCATAGCATAAAGGTGAAAGTCATTGTCTTTCAAAAAGAGAAAGTTATTCCAGGTGTTGTTCAGCAGGGACTTCATCTCAAGGGAAAGGTCTCTGTCTAGTGCCTGTGAATGAAAACATACAGAAATGCATGTGTATCCCCATGTCTCCAGTAATGAGTGTTGGTCAGCGCTGGAGAGGGAGAGCTTATCTGAGTTTGTCATGTCTGGAATTCCAGGGAAATTTCTACAGTGTTTTTCTCTGTGATCTGTGAACGTGTAGAAATTTACCAGCTTCAGTCAGTTCAGTTCAAATGTGTCTGCTTGTCATTTTTCATCTCACAATTTTTGACTGATAGTTTTTAATTTTATTGAAATATATTTAAATCAAGTCCAAACTACAAAACAGTTCCAGGAAAACAAAAGCACAATTCATCATTCAAAGAAACATAAGAAAAAATTACCTGATTCTTTAAACAAAAAATAAATTAAATAATATTATTCCAACCAATACACCAATGCACCAATAATGCTAAAGTACAGATACCACAACATCTCTTTGACTGTGAGTAAGCGTTGCATCTAAAGTCAAATATTTCATCTTTTTTCATTCTATTACAGAACCAGCAGATATTACAAATGTGATTTGGAGTCTTTCAGACAATAATTTGATTATAGTAAACTGTACTCATCCAAGAAGCCGTTTGTTTGGACCTAAAGCGACATACAGAGCACGTCTTATTAATGTTGATGACAAACCACGTGAGAACTGGCATTGTGGGTTTGAATTCAGAGATCTGAGCTACTCTACGAGCTACACAGTGGTGGTTTGTATATTTCTGTTTTTTAACTCTTCAGAATATTTCTATTTTACTGTTCATTTATTGTTGGATGCTGTAATTCTTAATGACGTTCCTTCTTTATAGGTGACTGTTTATAATGGAGTGCTGGAGAGCAATCCCAAGATTATAGACGTTTCCACCAAGTGTATGTGCTGTTTTCATTGATACCGCAAAACATGAATAATTTTACTGTAATGTTTAACTCAGTTTCTCTTAATTGTATCTTGAATGTAACCATTTTGATATTCTTCTGTTGTAATCCTCATTTACAGACAACAACAAAGCTGTCATTATTGGTTTTATGTGCTTCCTCATTATCATCACATTTGTTGTGGTGTTTGTGGTGATCTATAAGATCTACATGAAGAAGCGCAGAGAGTCCAGAGGGTAAGGACCACGTATCAAACCTCCTGAATAAGTGTGTCACTGAGTTGCTTCAGTTTACATACAAAGCCATACGACAGAAATTAATTTTGATTTACTGTAATATTTTCTCCACAGTGGTGTGAATGACGACATGATGCTTGAATCAGCAAGTGAGTAAAATATTAACATCATTATTTGAACACTGTATCGACATGGTATGTTATTCTCCAAAAACTGTGAAACATTATAATAATTTGTAGCTAAAAAAGAACTGAGTCAAGGGAAGTTTTAGAAGTGTACTGAGGCGTGATGTTGTGCTGCAGTTGTACTTTGTGTCATGTTTCCTCTTTGTTGTCATAGTCTACATGAATACACGACCTCCTGGACGGCGTCATAAAGCAGCTCACTGATGAAGGAAGGCCTGATGGAGCTTCACATCAAATCACCATTTACTCTCTATGATAAGTTTTGAAGTTATTCAGCTTGCAGTAGATATTTTATAACATTTTAGAGACTATTTGTATTAGCCAAGAGCTCCAGTATTGTACTCTATTGAAATATTGTTTAACAAAGTAAATTCTGTGGTATCTTCATCCCTTTGTTGCATTTTGGAATTTCAGTGATTTTGATGCTTCGGTGTGCATATTTTACCATGTTAGAAAGTGTCAGTTTTCATTCTGATGTTTTGAACCAAGTCTGGTTAAATAAATAAAATCAACTCAATCCTAATGGTGCACAGAGGTGAGGCTGAATATTAGACAAACCGGCCAGGTCTCCCTTGGAAAACAGGCTTTTAATCTCAATGGACTTCCTGCAAAAATAAAGGTTGAATAAGTACAAAAAATAAAATAAAACCTCCAGAAGTCAACAGTGTAGCTTTGCTGAAAATCTGTGGAATAGAATAGCTACAGCAATGAATTGTTCAATGGTGGATTCAGGAAAGCTTCATCAACATGTAAAGTTGAGAAACATGTGACAGTATCAAGTACAGTGTGAGACACAGTGACTGCATTCAAATGCTTTTCTTTCACTGGTAAAGATGCAGCATCACAAACTAGACCAAGGAAGAAAAACACTGCCACGTTTAGAAAGCAACAATCAGCAACAATCTTCACTGTTGACTTAAAGAGGTCACATGGTGCCTTTTGGAATTTCCCCTTTCCTTAGTGTGTTACAGCTTTGTGTGCATGTAAAAGGTCTGCAAACGTTGTTCTGCTACTTGTCTACATCACCGTGTAACATATTTGAATAGCACTTGCCTAGTGGATAGTTTGGCTGGAACTAAAACAAAGAATAAACACAAAAGGTCAAATTGGAGACCCATGATCCGAGGCCTATCTAGGCTATGTAAACTCACTTATTTTACCTTAACAGGCCACCAAAATGTTTTGAGCAAAACCAAGTCCAGTTGCTGAATCGTCACTCATACTGGATCTAAAAGGCCAAATTTAAAAGAGGAGCTTGTGCAGGTGGAGCTGAGAAACTGCAGTTCATCAAACAGCCACTGGAGGCGAACTTTAAAAGTGAGTCAGTCATAAAATCGAACATCCCATAAACTCACGCCCTCCTTTTAGCAGAAAAAAGGTCACTTCCTTGGACTCCTTCCCTCAGCCCTGTGGTTTTTGGTTTTATGTTTTTTGCTTTTGTTATTGTGATTTCTTTAACAGAGAAAAAAATGTTTGTACAATGTTTTTTTAAGTTTAAGGATTTGTGCAAATTCTACATATAATTTCACGATTAAAACATATTAAGGCCCAAAGTTGCACATCATGAAGGATGTGGACAAAAGGCGGGTACTGTGACAGGAAACCATATAGCCCAGAGACGTTAGCATGGTCAGTCTCAGTTCAGTCAGGCTTCACTACACAGTGGAGGATGGCATAATGTTTCACAGAGTGCCACAACTCCTGATAAACGGATGTATTTTTTCTGTTAAAACGGTCATTTCACGGACACTGACTAAGCTCTCATTGGTGTTCAGGTCTTCATTATCACCACACTGTTGGCCTTGGCTGTGGCAGTCTACAAGACCTGCGTTCTGTAACAAACATCACATCTAGGAAACAAAGTGTTTTTGAAATTGGCTTCATTTTGAGCTCTTTGGCTGTTAGGTTTGGTTTAGCAGGCTCTTTGGATGACCCTCACGACACTCGCGGCCATTTGGCATCACACAGTCGACCTTTTGTAAAAAAAGCAAAACAAAGAAAAATCCTTGACAGTACCTTCAGATTCGACGGACAGACGGGCTCAGTGGCCAAAACCAGCTTTCACCATTAAAGACTTCTAGCCAGTAGGCAGCATGATGCAACGGTGTTACATAGTGATGTAAACAAGTTATGGAAGAAATGCCTCGACTTCGTTTCAGGCAGGTCAGGAGCAGCGTTTCCTGTGAGAGAAATAAACTCCCTTTGCCGTGGACTTTGGACTTTTTAGGTTTGTATATCTTTTACATGAACAGAATAACAGCTTTATAGCACATGGAAGGTGAGGACAAAAAACTGAAAGGCATCATATGGACTCTTAAATCTTTCCTTTTCAAATCAGTCATTTTCCAAAATATTATTCACTGTCCAAGTGTTAAGTATGGAACTGATACACAACTGATTTTTTGTCAGTAATATTTTACTGAAAGCGTTCCTTGGCAGACTTATGTGACGACAACAGATATGTAAACAATTGTATATTATTGTACATCAGCCCAAAATTCCTTCTTCTATCGTTTACTTTTCTAAGCCCCCATGTATTATGCCTCATTTCTTATCTTTTAACTGTAACGTAAACAGGAGGACTGTGCCGCCTTATTTTATTATTTTAGACAAAAAAATCATCAGGGTCTAAGTCATTACGGACAAGGTCTTGTGCCTCATCTTCATCCGAACACTCATGTGGCTCCTCCATTAGTGCAGCTGCAGTCTGAGCTTGTGCTGAAGCCCAAGCTGCTAAAGCAGAGGCAGCATTTGCTGAAAGGGAAAAGGAAGTCAAAATGGAGCAAGTGCTTAGAAGCATCTTTAAAGGTCGAGAAGACACATCGAGAAGTATCTCTGGATACTCTTCAGCTAGAGAAAAAAGCTGCAGCTGCGCTAGCTAAGGCTGAAGCTTCAGAGGCAGCCATGGAAGAGGAAAATGAAGACCTCAACTTCAAAATTAATCTCCAGATTCAAGATCCAACAGAGCGCACAAAAGAATATGTGGAAGACCAGGCAAGGCATACTATCAGTCAGTCAACACCTGCATTACAGGGAACCACTACTGATACTGTTAGACAACCTACCACTGCTGTGCAACGTGCACCAAAAGCTGCTGCTCAGTATCACATTCACACATGTCATGGGTTGGAAGTCAGGGAGCGCATGCTGATGCTCACATTACACTTTACAGGTAGAGCGCCCCAGAAAGTGTGGCATTCAAAAGGAGAAATGCATCGCATGAGTCACACCGAGGTATTTAATCCTCCTCAAGCTCACCAGTGCACAGATGGTCAACAGGCTAATCAGATCTTGTCAGACTTCATCAGGTTTTTCGCAAGACGTGAACTTGTGTCCTCGGGGCTTCTCCAGTCGAGTGATCATTCAGAAAGCTACAGGGCTTGGAAAGTGTCATTCTTGAATACCATAAGAGGTTTAAACCTTACAGACACTGATACGATAGGATTCTTGGTGAAGTGGCTCGGCACCAAATAGGCTGCACAGGTGAGAAGGGTAAGAGCTGTGTAAATCCACCCTCCAGAAAGAGGGCTCAAAATGACTCGGCACAGATTTGACAAATGTTATGGATCTCCAGAGGTCATTGAGAACTTGCTGTTCAACAGATTGAATAGCCTCCCTAAGATATCTACCAAAGACCACAGGAAGTTAAGAGAGCTAGGTGACTTGTTAATGGAGCTTGAAAGCACTAAATCTGATGGGGACCTGCTGGGACTCAAGTACTTAGACACAGCCTGTGATATCAACCCAACTGTGCAGAAACTGCCATACAACTTGCAGGAGAGATGGCTCTCCCACAGTTCTAAGTTTAAGGAAGAGTACAAGGTCCCATTTCCATCATTTGACTACTTTGTGGGGAATGATCCTAGATTCTCCCTCGTTCCAAGCAGCACTGAACCTTCAGTGATAAGCAAGTCAGCTCCTAAAAACAGCAGTAAGAGGCCACCAGTCTCAGTCCACAAGACTGTGTTATACTTCCTCTTCAGCTGAGACAAAGCCCGAGGGTTAAGTGGATCCTGCAAAACAATACTCCGTACACATCAAACCCCAACGATTTAGGGAAACGCTCATTGAGAACAGGAAATAATTTTTAAAGCAACATGGCATCATCAGCCCATCTAGTCAAGAACTGTCAGCAGTATAAAATGTGCTGAATGTGGAACCAAGAGTCACACTTCAGTCCTGCTGCTTGGTCCATAGAGGCACACAACCCTGCACATGAGCATGGCAGGGAGGGGGATAACAATGTGGAAGAAGCTACCGTTTCCTCAAGGTGCACATAGGTCTGTGGGGGAGACCTCGCTGAAAAATCATGCTCAAGCATTTGTCTTGGGAAGGTTTACCCAGCTGGGCAGCAGGAAAATGCAGTTCGGGTTTATGCGATATTGAATGATCAGAGCAATCGGGCGTGTTTTCTTTGAAAGTTTTGGAGTTTATAGAGTTTGAAATCTGCCACCCTGGTCGAGGAGACAAGGAAGCAGTGGTTGTAGTCAGAGTGTAGCAGTGAGCGAATTTTAGTCAGAGAAAACTTGTCATGCAGAGAGGTCTGTTCACCGTTGACAAAGTACTTCGTCACGTAATGGCTGACTCAGATTCTGAATATTCACCCTCTGATAAAGATGTTCAGTCGTCCAGTGAGACAGAAAGTGACGCTGCATCTGTGTGTAACAGCAGGAAGTCAGTGGGCCAAGACAGTCCACAAGCAGCACATACTGGAGTCGATGCATTGCTTCACCGTTTCCGGGGTGGCAGGAGGGGACATGTTGGGTGCAGCAGGGGTGGTCAAAACACTGCTAATGGTGAGCTGGCAGTGGGGATGCAAAAAACCGCAGAAATGGCGGCAGGCGCGGGAGAAGCCACAGGAGAAAATACACTGCTAATAGCGGTGGAGGCAGCAGTGGCATTCACGGCCCTGTCATAAATGACGATAATGATGGCTGGGTTTGCTTGAGAGATGAGGAAGAGTATCACAAGTGGATCAGGCATTTTAATGAGCCTGTTGGGTTTCGTGGAGACAGGGATCTGACAAATTCTGAGCCAAGCAATGCCATCTTGATTGATAAACATCTGTAAACGTTATGTAATCCATATGCCCGCCGCCTGGTGACATCATAATATGCAAATTAGATGAGAAATTTACTCCCATCACAAACTTTGGGTCATACTGATGTTTTTTCTCATTTACAGTATATCTTTATCTCTAATCATTTTCAAGTTACAACCTTTTGAAAAAGTGATATCAAAACTGAGTATTTTATTGAAAAACTGTGGCGCCTCAAGGTTTAAATTATCATTGTTATTGTATGTGTATATATACATGATCCGGCCTGCTGAAATGATATTGATACATTGTAGCAATAATAATGATGCTTATTCGCTTTTGTGTTTCTTGAAACGCAAGCAGACATCATACTCGAATACCGAGGGATTGCAAACGACGACTGCCAGTTGCTACATTAAACAAATCCAACTTGGAGTCTTTTGCCAAGTCTAGTGATTGGAGATGAAGTTTATCTGCCTGTCAGTTCATGCAAGGTGTGTGAGGATGACAGGACAAGGACAGTAAATGCAAATCTGACTGTGTGTCAAACCACACATTTGTTCACGTACACAAACAAAGTTCTGAAAGCTGGATCCAAAACCATTGCGTGTTCATACATATTAACAGACTGACTAAAAGAAATATTCAAAGAAAGATGTGTGGTTTCCTGTTAGCAGCAGCAAAACAGAAATGAAGCTTCCTCCTCTAACTAGAAGATAGCGGTCCTCCTTCTCAGAGCAGTGAAGAAAGAACTTTTAAAACAGCTTCTTGTGTCAGTATTTTCCAGTTGGACTGTATTTACTGTATGTATGTGATTGGACACAAACTGACTCCTGGATATGGCAGCTCTCTGGGGTCTCACCGTCCTGCTGCTCTTTGCTCCGTTCATCGGTTTGGCTGAATTTTGTTGTAAGTAACCAAAGTGTTTTTTGAAGTTGGGTCTTTGTTTTTCTCATCCTTAACCCTCATCATATATATTGGTATATAACTTGTCAGAATTTTGTATTTGAAAGTTGGATTTTGTTTTTAGGTAATTGTTCCCTACATAGTTGTCATCACGTACACCAAAGCTTGTTTGATTGAAAAATCATTTGGGTTCCATGTGGATCCCAGTCAGACTGTGCATCTTTAATTTATCTATGTTTGTGTTTTGTTGCTCTTGTGATGACTGCTTCAGTTGCATTGTGTTTCATTTCAATTCAGGAGTTCTTACACTAATATTGTAAGCAATACACTTCAGTAATCATCAATAATAATTTCATTGTTTCTTTCATATTTGTATCTGTAGACGACACACGTTTCAGGAAAATATACATTGAGAGGATATGGACAGGTACAGGAATATGAAACAAATGAAATACTACTGGGTCCAGCTGCACCCCAAGTGTACGGATTAATAGGGTTTGTCACGTGTACTGATGAGGGTCAAGAGTAAAATATTATTTATGTTTTACATATGAAGAAAAAACTGAAACAATAAAATAATAGCCAGCTTAAGGCTTCAACGTCTGATTTTTATAATCCATTTAAATCACTGTCTTTGAAAGAAGCACTTTACCACGCACTTAATAATGTGTGAAAACTTTAAAATTAATGTCACTGTTATATTTTATTATCATGAAATTCAGTTTGTTTTTCAGGTGAATATTGCTTGTTTACTGCTGGTTAAAATCGCTTTTCCGAAACCACCACGCCTTGATGATGAAACCTGTGAAATGAGTGAGATTATATCTGAAAAATAAAAACACACAAAAAAAACACCTTTCCTGAAACTTTATGTTACAACTTTGAAGTTGCTCATTTGAAAAAAATAAATTTTCATTTATTACAAAGAATAACACATCGATGTGGATTTTGATTAAGACTTTGATAATTCAGGATTTTCATGTCAGCACAAGATTACTGATAGAACACCTCAGTCTGTATGAAAAGTTACTTTATCCATTCTTACAGGAACATCTGTACTGAGGTCTACTCTCAGTCATTTGAAAAAGGAGAATTTTTAAAAACCTAAATATAGAGTCAACAATTAATTTAACACAGAACTAAAACTGAGCCTCTGTCAGGACCAAGTTGTGTGCTGAGAGGACAAATTCAAAACTCCACACTTGTGTTAATAAGCATCACATTACAAAAAAAACAAAGCATATATATATACAGAGTGTCCCAAAAAATGAATCCACCTTTAAGCAGCTGATAACTCACTTCACACCACCAGACTTCTTTTTATGGGGATACCTAAAAGACAAAGTCTACACAATGAGACCTGCAACAGTCACTGAACTGAGAGCAACCATTGAACGTGAATGCACGCAAATACCAAAGGAACTGTTTCATGATGTGTGCTATTCCATCGCTTTGTGTTGTCGGCAGTGTCTGGACCAGAACGGACATCAGTTTGAGAACAGGCGGTGACAAAACAATAGAATGATGTTTGCAAATTCTTTTACACGTTGAAAATTAAACAAATTATAATAAACACCTAGTTTACAATTATTTAAAGTGTGTATACATTTTTGTGGGACACCCTGTATGTATATAGTGCAATTTTAACATTTTAAAACCTTAATATTCAAACAAATAAAATGAAAAATACTGTATGAGTACTTGTGAGGAACTGTATTTTACTTTAAAATGTAACTACTAATTTAACTTTAATTCATATAAGTCAATTATATAACGTGTTTTGGGGAAAAAATGTCCTTGTGCAAGTAAAGTGTGTTTAACAATAAGATAAAATAAAGAATTTTTTTTTACTGCAATTAATGGAATAAGGCAATGCACATTAAACAACTAAAAAGTCGAACAGTAAAATTGATTTCTTGTCGTGTCTCACCTCCTCTAGATGTAATATTGTAATGTTTTGTTCAACAGTTAACGGCTGAAGAAAAAGAACAACTGAAACTACTGTAATATGGGAAATATGTGCCGTATTTGTCAGTGGTTTTACAAATTCTAACGCTTATTTTTAAATCTCTAAAAAATGTAAGTACATTTTCTAGTTCCTTTACTTACAGTGTAACATTTACTTTTTAAAACATACTTTTGGGGGTTTAGAACCTAAAATAATAATGAAGAAGATGATTTTAAATTTGTTTTTTGTTTTTTTTTAAACTATGTATAACAAGCTCTCGAAAGAACGGGGTACATTTGTCCTCACAACTGTGCATCTTTTCATCTGTCCGTGGTTGGTATCTGATTATCCAGAGCAAGTTTTGCAAGACAGCAAATTCAAAACCAAATTCCAGCTTTTTTTTTAAATCAGATCAACATTCATGAGGGAGGATTTAGAACATCCTGTTTATATCAAAACTACCATGAATTGATTTTATCATGCAGAATAAAAGCTCGATGAAGCGTCTGTAAAGATGTAGGTAGCATGAAATGTTAGTTTAGCATCATATCAGATGAAAATGTGGGCAGCACACTTTCCAGACTGCAGCTACTTTTCCTCCTCAAATGAACCACAACCACTTTACCCAGCATGCAATCTGACTCTCAGACAACATCTCTTCACCACAGCGACAACTAAAATGAGATCTTTGGGAAATATTACAGCATTGATGCATATTTAAATGATCTTTTTAAATCCTCAGATGACTTTGATCCAAGTGAAATAAAACAGACTGTTTCCACTGGACTTCCTGCAACGATCGAACCAACGTTCCCTTCAGAATGCAGAAGTCTCTCTGTTGATTACACCTGTTCAGGTAAGTGGAAAGACCAGAAGTGGAGACTTTCAGCAACATTATCAGAACATTTACATGGAAATAGATGCAGCTTAAACACTAACACAGCATTAAAAAAATAAACGATTATGAAAATCAGTTTAGGTGTTTTGGTGAGAGAAGACTGAGCTGCTGCTTTGTGCTCTTTGTCAATCTGTTCTGAATATTGTTTCTCCGAAAGTGTCCAAAGATGAATCTGAACCTAGAAGATAACTGCTCATCCACACTGAGATACAAACACCAGTTATTGTAGAAATCCTGTCATACTTGTGTCTCCTCAGAAAATGGAAAAGTTAATGACTCCAAGAAACTGTCTGAGCTGGAGCCTTTCACAGACTACACCTGTACTGGTCTGATTAAAGACAACAACGTCCCCTTAGATAAGAGAACTACACCGATCCCCGTCAGGATCGACTGTCGTAAGTTTGATATTTACTTTAACTCAGTGGAGTGAAAGTTTGTATCCTCAGAGGAGTAAATCACAGTAACAGGTAGAAGATTTATCGTTGCTGACATCAACTGTGTTCCAACAGGTTTCAGAATAACCATCACAAAGAGAGAGACAACCAACACTTCCATTGAGCTGACCTGGACAACAACCAGTGACAACTGCCAAGACGACCTTCCTAGACTTCAGAACCTTTCACTGTCTTATGACTGCAGCTGTGAGACGAATAAAAGTAAAAGTAAGTAAAATAGTTTGGAGTCACTGTATTTTTTAGGACTTTTAAAAAATGAAATATGTGTTTAAATCCTCAGTGAGTCTCTTGCATTCAGATGTTTCTTTGTTCCAACGTTTCAGAACATTAAAGTAAATGTAAATGATGTTGTGTCATGTTGTGGTTTACATTGTTATTAAAATACTCACATACAGTAATATACAGAACAAGCATTGAAATGTCACAGTTTGATGACAGTTTTCTACAGAAACATTGACGTGTTCACAGTTAAAAATGTTACTGTGCAGAAGATGAACTGATCTGAAACAGTTTTCTGCAGAAAGAGTGATAAAAGCAGTTTCTCAGTCTGCTGCTCATAGAGTAAACAGTGAATACTGAGGTTTTAGCTCACAGGACCACAATCAGAGCTGGAGATTCTTAATGTGTAACCTGACAAACAGACCAGTGTTTGTGGATATTTCTACAACTTTAACATGAGATTCAGTCATTTAAGTGTCTTTAGATTGACCTGCTGTTACTAAAACAGTTCATTAAGATTCTGTTACAGTTTCAGGCAAATTGATTCCACGTCCTGATGGAGGAAAATGTAAATTTACTGGACTCTTACCGTACACTGAACACACCTGTGACATAGTTCCCACCTACAAAAAGGACAACAAAGATGAACAACGGCTAAGAGTTCCCCTGAAAACTGATGTTGGAAGTAAGTGACCAAGAAACTATCAGATCACAGAACTCAAAACACAGAAAACAAAATGTCTCGTATTCATTCATCACAATTAATCTCTGTTTTGCTGCATTTCTGTTGCTTATCATTGAGTTAAGATCAATTTGTTGATGTAAAAATTATATCTTTTTAAAACACCTGGAACCATTCAATGTAGAAACAGTGCAAATATTTTAGGAGAAAACTGAAATCATGTGATTCACAGAAATACAACTCCATTCTGTCTGGAACAGAAACTATGTTGAATTAACTCAGTACTTTGCTTTAATGAATGGATTAATACCTATCTAAGGTAATTATATAAAATATAATTCTTCTTCTTCTTTTCCTTTCGGCTTTTCCCTTCAGGGGTCGCCACAGCGAATCAATTGCCTCCATCTAACCCTGTCTTCTGCATCCTCTTCTCTCACATCAACTACCTTCATGTCCTCTTTAACCACATCCATAAACCTCCTCTTTGGTCTTCCTCTAGGCCTCCTGCCTGGCAGTGGGAAACTCAGCATCCTTCTACCAATATATTCACACTCTCTCTCCTCTGGACATGTCTGAACCATCTCAGTCTGGCCTCTCTGACTTTATCTCCAAAGCCTCTAACATGTGCTGTCCCTCTGATGTACTCATTCCTGATCCTATCCATCCTGGTCACTCCCAAAGAGAACCTCAGCATCTTCCGTTCTGCTACCTCCAGCTCTGCCTCCTGTCTTTTCCTCAGGGACACTGTCTCCAGACCAAACAACATGGCTGGTCTCACCACAGTTTTGTAAATCTTTCCTTTCATTTTAGCTGAAACTCTTCTGTCACACATCACACCTGACACTTTTCTCCAGCCGTTCCAGCCTGCCTGTACACGCTTCTTCACCTCTTTTCCACGCTCTCCATTGCTCTGTACTTTTGACCCTAAGTACTTAAAATCCTCCACCTTCTTGATCTCTTCTCCCTGTAACCTCACTCTTCCACTTGGGTCCCTCTCATTCACACACAGACATTCCATCTTGCTGCGGCTAACCTTCATTCCTCTCCTTTCCAGGGCAAACCTCCATACCTCTAGCTTCTCCTCCACCTGTTCCCTGCTCTCACTACAGATCACAATGTCATCTGCAAACATCATAGTCCATGGAGACTCCTGTCTAACCTCGCCTGTCATCCGGTCCATCACCATAGCAAACAAGAAGGGGCTCAGAGCTGATCCCTGATGTAGTCCCGCCTCCACCTTGAACTCCTCTGTTACTCCTACAGCACACCTCACCACTGTCTTACATTCCTCATACATGTCCTGCACCACTCTAACATACTTCTCTGCCACTCCAGACTTCCTCATACAAAACCACAGTTCCTCTCTGGGCACCCTGTCATAAGCTTTCTCCAGATCTACAAAGACACAATGCAGCTCCTTCTGGCCTTCTCTGTACTTCTCTATCAACATCCTCAAAGCAAATATTGCATCTGTTGTACTCTTTCTTGGCATGAAACCATACTGCTGCTCACAGATGTTCACCTCTGCCCTTAGCCTAGCTTCAACTACTCTTTCCCATAGCTTCATCGTGTGGCTCATCAGCTTTATTCCTCTGTAGTTGCCACAACTCTGCACATCTCCCTTGTTCTTAAAGATGGGCACCAGCACACTTCTCCTCCATTCCTTGGGCATCTTCTCACTATCTAAGATCCTGTTGAACAACCCAGTCAGAAACTCTACTGCTACCTCTCTGAGACACTTCCATACCTCCACAGGTATATCATCAGGACCAAGTGCTTTTCCACTCTTCATCCTCTTCAATGCCCTCCTCACTTCATCCTTACTAATCTTTGCTACTTCCTGGTCCACAGCAGTCACCTCTTCTACTCTTCATTCTCTCTCATTGTCCTCGTTCATCAAAATATAATTATATAATTATAAAATATAATTCTAAATGCAAGACATTTCTATTCTCTGTTATAGAAAGTTGATGAAGGTAAATCCTGACACTCAGAGAGCACAGCAGCCCTGAACTGAACAGTGTCTGCATGTCATTTTTCATCTCACAATTATTTATTGATCGTTTTTAATTTTATTGAAATATATTTAAATCCAAGTCGCAACTACAAAGCAGTAAAAGGAAAACAAAAACCCAATCAATTTAAAAGCCTCATAATTCATCATTCAAAGAAACGTAAGATTTAAAAAAATCTTTATACAAAAAATAAATTAAATCTATTTTTTCAACAAATACACCAACGCACAAACGCACCAGTAATGCTAAAGTACAGATACCACAACATCTCTTTAGCTGTAAGCGTTGTATCTAAAGTAAAATATTTCCTCTTTTTTTCAATCTCTTGCAGCACCAGAAGATATTGAATATCTGGACTGGACTTATCTCGAGAATAATGTGATTCAAGTAATCTGTGAGCATCGCGGTCGTTCGTTTGGACCAGAGACAATATACAGAGCACATATTATTTTTGACGATTACAGAAGAAATCTTGATGTTGATGATGACAGAACAAGTCTTTATGATGAGAAACCACGTGAGAGCAACAAGTGTGACTTTGAATTCAGAGATCTGAGCTACGGTACGGAATACAGAGTGAAGGTATGTATAATCCTGTTTTTTAATTCTTCAGAATATTCCTATTTTACTGCTCATTTATTGCTGAATGCTGTAATTCTTAATGACGTTCTGTCTTTATAGGTGACTGTTTTCAATGGAGTGCTGGAGAGCAGACCCAAGACGAGATATATTTACACTGGGTGTATGTGCTGTTTTCATTGAAATCACAAAACATAATTTTTCTGTGATGTTTAACTCAGTTTCTCCTCATTGTATCTTGAATGTAACCATTTTGATATTCTTCTGTTGTAATCCTCATTTACAGACAACTACAAAGCTGCCATTATTAATTTTCTGTGCCTCCCCATTGCCAACATATTGGTTGTGGTGTTTATGGTGATCTATGAGAACTACATGAAGAAGCGCAGAGAGTCCAGAAGGTAAAGACCACGTATCAAACCTCCTGAATAAGTCTGACTGTCACTGATTTGTTTCAGTTTACATACAAAGCCACATTTTGATTTACCCTATTATTTTCTCCACAGTGGTGTGAATGACGACATGATGCTTGAATCAACAGCAAGTGAGTAAAATATTAACATCATTATTTGAACACTGTATTGACCTGATATGTTATTCTCCAAAAACTGTGGAACATTATAATAATTTGTAGCTGTAAATGTGTAAAAGAGCTGAGTCAAGGGAAGTTTCAGAAGCGTACTGAGGCGTGATGTTGTGCTGCAGTTGTACTTTGTGTCATGTTTTCTCTTTGTTGTCATAGTCTACATGAATACACGACCTCCTGGACGGCGTCATAAAGCAGCTCACTGATGAAGGAAGGCCTGATGGAGCTTCACATCAAATCACCATTTACTCTTTATGATAAGTTTTCAAGTTATTCAGCTTGCAGTAGATATTTTATCACATTTTAGAGGCTATTTTTAAATTTGTATTATTGTAATTAGCCAAGAGCTCCAATATTGTACTCTATTGAAATATTGTTTAACAATATCCTGGGTGCTGTATTTATTGATTTCCGTAAAGCTTTCGACACAGTTAACCATCAGGTCTTACAAAATAAATTAAATTCTTTACATTTTTCTTCCAATTCCATAAAGCTACTTATTTCATATTTGAGCGGCAGAAAGCAGGTTGTAAATGTAGGTGGGGTCACTTCAAAACCATTGAACTGCAATATGGGAGTTCCTCAAGGCAGTATTTTGGGCCCTCTGCTCTTTCTCATCTATATAAATGATCTCCCGCTGGCAATCAGACAATCCCAAACACTCTTATACGCAGATGACACTGTCATTTTTGTCTCGGGTTTGGACTCAAACACTATCAATCAAAAGCTAAATTCAGACCTGCAATCTTTGTACGAATGGTTGCAATTCAATCATTTAACTATTAATATTAAGAAGACGGAATGTATGTACTTTCACTCCTTACAGCGACCCTTACCGATAACCAACGCTCCTACTATTGCAGGACAAGAGCTACAAATAGTGTCCAAATACAAATATTTGGGAGTGACACTTGATAAACACCTGGCATATGGTGACCACACCCAAAGATTGGTAACACAGATAAATCAAAAACTTTATGTCTACAGTAAAATTAGAAAACACTTAACCTTGTGTGTCTCTAGAACCTATCTTCACGCAGTGGTTCTCTCTAGTCTCTCATACTGTCTGCCCATCTGGACTTTAACATCTCAAGAAATCCTCGAACCGGTGGCAAGACTGTATAATAGGGCCTTCAAAATCCATCACAGACTCCCTGGTTGGACTCACCACTGTACTGCCCTGTCTTTGTCTGGTGCTCTAACATTTCAGAATTACACTAAGAGCCTTGGACTCAGGTTCTACCACCTTCTACAGAACAGCTGTCCTTCAATCGCGCTGTCTGCTCTGATTCCAAGGCTCAACTTTGGTTTGGGGCCAAGGACCAGGTCAGTCACAAATGAACTTCTTCGCAAACCACAATTCAAAAATAATTATGGGAAACAATCCTTTTTCTATCAACTTACGGAGTTCTGGAATCTCCTTCCAATGAACTTAAGGACAATAAGCTCGATAAGTCACTTTAAAAAGAGTATAACAAAACATCTAGCTGATACTTACCGCTGTAACCATCGGTAGAGCGAGTAAGGCCACCGTTGGAGTGCCCTCTCCTGTATGACTGATCGTTTGTTGTTAATAGTGATGTTGTTTCTGTTGTTTGAGTGAATGTATGTTTTTGTCTACTGCAGAACAGGGACCTGCTGAAAATCAGTTAGTTAACTGAGTCAGGCTTGATTATGTTTTTAATTTTTCCCTGTTTAATAAAGAATAAAGAAAGAAAGAAAGAAAGAACAAAGTAAATTCTGTGGTATGTTCATCACTTTGTTGTATTTTGGAATTTAAATGATTCTGATGCTTTGGTGTGCATATTTTACCATGTTAGAAAGTGTCACTTTTCTTGCTGATGTTTTGAACCAAGTCTGGTTAAATAAATAAAATCAACTTAATCACAATGATGTACAGACGTGTTGCTGATTATTAGACAAACCTCCAGAAGTCAGAACAGTGTAGCTTTGCTGAAAATCTGTGGAATAGAATAGCTACAGCAATGAATTGTTCAATGGTGGATTCAGGAAAGCTTCATCAACATGTAAAGTTGAGAAACATGTGGCAGTATCAAGTACAGTGTGAGACACAGTGACTGCATTCAAATGCTTTTCTTTCACTGGTAAAGATGCAGCATCACAAACTAGACCAAGGAAGAAAAACACTGGCAGGTTTAGAAAACAGATTTTTTTCAACAGTGTGTTTTGAGATGTCATATGTATGTTTATATGACATGTTTTTGCTTACCATATGGAAATTAATGGAAAATGGTCTATTGTCGCAAAGTGAACTTTGTTGCGAATTAAATAATAATACAGTAAATATTACAGGACAAGTACTTAATCTTTACTCTAAAAAATGAATTTTCACTTTAATTGTAGACATTTTTAACCTGTACCATTGGCTTCATTTTGACCTCTTTGGCTGTTAGGTTTGGTTTAGCAGGCTCTTTGGATGACCCTCACGACACTCGCGCCCATTTGGCGTCACACAGTCGACCTTTTGTAAAAAAACAAAAGAAAGAAAAATCCTTGACAGTACCTTCAGATTCGACGGACAGACGGGCTCAGTGGCCAAAACCAGCTTTCACCATTAAAGACTTCTAGCCAGTAGGCAGCATGATGCAACGGTGTTACATAGTGATGTAAACAAGTTATGGAAGAAACGCCTCGACTTCGTTTCAGGCAGGTCAGGAGCAGCGTTTCCTGTGAGAGAAATAAACTCCCTTTGCCGTGGACTTTGGACTTTTTAGGTTTGTATATCTTTTACATGCACGGAATAACAGCTTTATAGCACATGGAAGGTGAGGACAAAAAACTGAAAGGCATCATATGGACTCTTAAATCTTTTCTTTTCAAATCAGTCATTTTCCAAAATATTATTCACTGTCCAAGTGTTAAGTATGGAACTGATACACAACTGATTTTTCGTCAGTAATATTTTACTGAAAGCGTTCCTTGGCAGACTTATGTGACGACAACAGATATGTAAACAATTGTATATTATTGTATATCAGCCCAAAATTCCTTCTTCTATCGTTTACTTTTCTAAGCCCCCATGTATTATGCCTCATTTCTTATCTTTTAACTGTAACGTAAACAGGAGGACTGTGCCGCCTTATTTTATTATTTCATTTTATTATTTTAGACAAAAAAATCATCAGGGTCTAAATCATTACAGACAAGGTCTTGTGCCTCATCTTCATCCGAACACTCATGTGGCTCCTCCATTAGTGCAGCTGCAGTCTGAGCTTGTGCTGAAGCCCAAGCTGCTAAAGCAGAGGCAGCATTTGCTGAAAGGGAAAAGGAAGTCAAAATGGAGCAAACGCTTAGAAGCATCTTTAAAGGTCGAGAAGACACATCGAGAAGTACCTCTGGATACTCTTCAGCTAGAGAAAAAAGCTGCAGCTGCGCTAGCTAAGGCTGAAGCTTCAGAGGCAGCCATGGAAGAGGAAAATGAAGACCTCAGCTCCAAAATTAATCTCCAGATTCAAGATCCAACAGAGCGCACAAAAGAATATGTGGAAGACCAGGCAAGGCATACTATCAGTCAGTCAACACCTGCATTACAGGGAACCACTACTGATACTGTTAGTCAACCAACCACTGCTGTGCAACGTGCACCAAAAGCTGCTGTTCAGTATCACATTCACACGTCATGGGTTGGAAGTCAGGGAGCGCATGCTGATGCTCACATTACACTTTACAGGTAGAGCGCCCCAGAAAGTGTGGCATTCAAAAGGAGAAATGCATCACGAGTCACACCGAGGTATTTAATCCTCCTCAAGCTCACCAGTGCACAGATGCTCAACAGGCTAATCAGATCTTGTCAGACTTCATCAGGTGTTTCACAAGACGTGAACTTGCGTCCTCGGGGCTTCTCCGGTCTAGTGATCATTCAGAAAGCTACAGGGCTTGGAAAGTGTCATTCTTGAATGCCATAAGAGGTTTAATCCTTACAGACACTGATACGATGGGCCTCTTGGTGAAGTGACTCGGCACCAAATCAGCTGCACAGGTGAGAAGGGTAAGAGCTGTGTAAATCCACCCTCCAGAAAGAGGGCTCAAAATGACTCGGCACAGATTTGACCAATGGCAATGACGATAATGATGGCTGGGTTTGCTTGAGAGATGAGGAAGAGTATCACAAGTGGATCGGACATTTTAATGAGCCTGTTGGGTGTCGTGGAGACAGGGATCTGACAAATTCTGAGCCAAGCAATGCCATCTTGATTGATAAACATCTGTGAAAGTTATGTAATCCATACGCCCGCCGCCTGGTGACATCATAATATGCAAATTAGATGAGAAATTTACTCCCATCACAAACTTTGGGTCATACTGATGTTTTTTCTCATTTACAGTATATCTTTATCTCTAATCATTTTCAAGTTACAACCTTTTGAAAAAGTGATATCAAAACTGAGTATTTTATTGAAAAACTGTGGCGCCTCAAGGTTTAAATTATCATTGTTATTGTATGTGTATATTTTTGGTAAATGATAAATATTTTGTTTATATCTGGTAAATTCATGTCAGTCACATGATCTGGCCTGCTGAAACGATATTTATACATTGTAGCAATAATAATAATGCTTATCTGCTTTTGTGTTTCAGTTTTACTGCTAGTAGCTACATTAAACAAATTCAACTTGGAGCCTTTTCCCCAAGTGTAGTGATTGGAGATGAAGTTTATCTGCCTGTCAGTTCATGCAAGGCGTGTGAGGAGGACAGGACAAGGACAGTAAATGCAAAGCTGACTGTGTGTCAAACCACACATTTGTTCATGTACACAAACAAAGTTCTGAAATCTGGATCCAAATACCATTGTGTGTTCATACATATTAACAGACTGACTAAAAGAAATATTAAAAGAAAGATGTGTGGTTTCCTGTTAGCAGCAGCAAAACAGAAATGAAGCTTCCTCCTCCAACTAGAAGATAGCGGTCCTCCTTCTCAGAACAGTGACGAAAGAACTTTTAAAACAGCTTCTTGTGTCAGTATTTTCCAGTTGGACTGTATTTACTGTATGTATGTGGTTGGACACAAAGTGACTCCTGGATATGGCAGCTCTCTGGGGTCTCACCGTCCTGCTGCTCTTTGCTCCGTTCATCGGTTTGGCTGAATTTTGTTGTAAGTAACCAAAGTGTTTTTTTGAAGTTGGGTCGTTGTTTTTCTCATCCTTAACCCTCATCAGTGCACCTGGAATATAACAAGTTATATACTACATATTGGTATATAACTTGCCAGAATTTTTTATTTGGAAGTTGGATTTTTTTGTTTTTAGGTAATTGTTATCTACATAGTTGTCATCACGTACACCAAAGCTTGTTTGATTGAAAAATCATTTGGGTTCCATGTGGACCCCAGTCAGACTGTGCATCTTTTATTTATCTATGTTTGTGTTTTGTTGCTCTTGTGATGACTGCTTCAGTTGCATTGTGTTTCATTTCAATTCAGGAGTTCTTACACTAATATTGTAAGCAATACACTTCAGTAATCATCAATAATAATTTCATTGTTTCTTTCATATTTGTTTCTATAGACGACACACGTTTTAGGAAAATATACATTGAGAGGATATGGACAGGTACAGAAATATGAAACAAATGAAATACTACTGGGGTCCAGCTGCACCCCAAGTGTACGGATTAATAGGGTTTGCCACGTGTACTGATGAGGGTCAAGAGTAAAATATTATTTATGTTTTACATATGAAGAAAAAACTGAAACAATAAAATAATAGCCATCTTAAGGCTTCAACGTCTGATTTTAATAATCCATTTAAATCACTGTCTTTGAAAGAAGCACTTTACCACGCACTTAATAATGTGTGAAAACTTTAAAATTAATGTCACTGTTATATTTTATTATCATGAAATTCAGTTTGTTTTTCAGGTGGATATTGCTTGTTTACTGCTGGTTAAAATCGCTTTTCTGAAACCACCACGCCTTGACGATGAAACCTGTGAAATGAGTGAGATTATATCTGAAAAATAAAAACACAAAAAAACACCTTTCCTGAAACTTTATGTTACAACTTTGAAGTTGCTCATTTGAAAAAAAAAAAATTTTCATTTATTACAAAGAATAACACATAGATGTGGATTTTGATTAAGACTTTGATAATTCAGGATTTTCATGTCAGCACAAGATTACTGATAGAACACCTCAGTCTGTATGAAAAGTTACTTTATCCATTCTTACAGGAACATCTGTACTGAGGTCTACTCTCAGTCATTTGAAAAAGGAGAATTTTTAAAAACCTAAATATACAGTCAACAATTAATTTAACACAGAACTAAAACTGAGCCTCTGCCAGGACCAAGTTGTGCGCTGAGAGGACAAATTCAAAACTCCACACTTGTGTTAATAAGCATCACATTACAAAAAAAAACAGCATATATATACAGGGTTACCCAAAAAATGTATCCACCTTTAAGCAGCTGATAACTAACTTCACACCACCAGACTTCTTTCTATGGGGATACCTAAAAGACAAAGTCTACACAATGAGACCTGCAACAGTCACTGAATTGAGAGCAACCATTGAACATGAATGCACGCAAATACCAAGGGAACTGTTTCATGATGTGTGCTATTCCATCGCTTTGTGTTGTCGGCAGTGTCTGGACCAGAATGGACATCAGTTTGAGAACAGGCGGTGACAAAACAATAGAATGATGTTTGCAAATTCTTTTACACGTTGAAAATTAAACAAATTATAATAAACACCTAGTTTACAATTATTTAAAGTGTGTATACATTTTTGTGGGACACCCTGTATGTATATAGTGCAATTTTAACATTTTAAAACCTTAATATTCAAACAAATAAAATGAAAAATACTGTATGAGTACTTGTGAGGAACTGTATTTTACTTTAAAATGTAACTACTACTTTAACTTTAATTCATATAAGTCAATTATATAACGTGTTTTGGGGAAAAATGTCCTTGTGCAAGTAAAGTGTGTTTAACAATAAGATAAAATAAAGAATTTTTTTTTACTGCAATTAATGGAATAAGGTAATGCACATTAAACAACTAAAAAGTCGAACAGTAAAGTTGATTTCTTGTCGTGTCTCACCTCCTCTAGATGTACATTTTATGCTCTTCAAAGCAACACTTTTATTTTGACCTGAGATAGAAAAAGATAAACTCACAATACCTTCTCTGTAACTAAAACCTCAGAAAACATCAAATGCTACCAAATAAGTGTGTGAAGCTATTTGTGTTTCAGAAAGTGGTTTTTCATTAATGCATTGCTTTGTGCAGTAAACAGACACATTTATCTGGATACAGAAAATATTTTGTTCAACAGTTAGTGGCTGAAGAAAAAGAACAACTGAAACTACTGTATTATGGGAAATATGTGCCGTATTTGTCAGGGGTTTTACAAATTCTGAGGTTTATTTTTAAATCTCTAAAAAATGTAAGTACATTTTCTAGTTCCTTCACTTACAGTGTAACATTTACTTTTTAAAACATACTTTTTGGGGTTTTAGAACCTAAAATAATAATGATGAAGATGATTTTAAATTAGTTTTTTTTAAATTACGCATAAGTAGCTCCCAAAAGAACAGGGTACATTTGTCCTCACAACTGTGCATCTTTTCATCTGTCTGTGGTTGGTATCTGATTATCCAGAGCAAGTTTTGCAAGACAGCAAATTCAAAAACAAATTCTAGCTTTTTTTTTTTATCAGATCAACATTCATGAGGGAGGGTTTAGAAACATAGAAACATCCTGTTTGTAACAAAACTACCATGAATTGGTTTTATCATGCAGAATAAAAGCTCGATGAAGCGTCTGTAAAGATGTAGGTAGCATGAAATGTTAGTTTAGCATCATATCAGATGAAAATGTGACCAGTACACTTTCCAGACTGCAGCTACTTTTCCTCCTCAAATGAACCACAACCACTTTACCCAGCATGCAATCTGACTCTCAGACAAACTGAACTGAAAACCCGACAACATCTCTTCACCACAGCGACAACTAAAATGAGATCTTAGGGAAATATAACAGCATTGACGCATATTTAAATGATCTTTTTAAATCCTCAGATGACTTAGATCCAAGTGAAATAAAACAGACTGTTTCCACTGGACTTCCTGCAACGATCGAACCAACGTTCCCTTCAGAATGCAGAAGTCTCTCTGTTGATTACACCTGTTCAGGTAAGTGGAAAGACCAGAAGTGGAGACTTTCAGCAACATTATCAGAACATTTACATGGAAATAGATGCAGTTTAAACACTAACACAGCATTAAAAAAATAAACGATGATGAAAATCAGTTTAGGTGTTTTGGTGAGAGAAGACTGAGCTGCTGCTTTGTGCTCTTTGTCAATCTGTTCTGAATATTGTTTCTCTGAAAGTGTCCAAAGCTGAATCTGAACCTGGAAGATAACTGCTCATCCACACTGAGATACAAACACCAGTTATTGTAGAAATCCTGTCATACTTGTGTCTCCTCAGAAAATGGAAAAGTCAATGACTCCAAGAAACTGTCTGAGCTGGAGCCTTTCACAGACTACATCTGTACTGGTCTGATTAAAGACAACAACGTCCCCTTAGATAAGAGAACTACACCGATCCACGTCAGGATCGACTGTAGTAAGTTTGACATTTACTTTAACTCAGTGGAGTGAAAGTTTGTATCCTCAGAGGAGTAAATCACAGTAACAGGTAGAAGATTTATTATTGCTGACATCAACTGTGTTCCAACAGGTTTCAGAATAACCATCACAAACGGAGAGACAACCAACACTTCCATTGAGCTGACCTGGACAACAACCAGTGACAACTGCCAAGACGACCTTCCTAGACTTCAGAACCTTTCTTATGACTGCAGCTGTAGGACGAATAAAAGTAAAAGTAAGTAAAATAGTTTGGAGTCACTGTATTTTTAAAAAATGAAATATGTGTTTAAATCCTCAGTGAGTCTCTTGCATTCAGATGTTTCTTTGTTCCAACGTTTCAGAACATTAAAGTAAATGTAAATGATGTTGTGTCATGTTGTGGTTTTCATTGTTATTAAAATACTCACATACAGTAATATACAGAACAAGCATTGAAATGTCACAGTTTGATGACAGTTTTCTACAGAAACATTGACGTGTTCACAGTTAAAAATGTTACTGTGCAGAAGATGAACTGATCTGAAACAGTTTTCTGCAGAAAGAGTGATAAAAGCAGTTTCTCAGTCTGCTGCTCATAGAGTAAACAGTGAATACTGAGGTTTTAGCTCACAGGACCACAATCAGAGCTGGAGATTCTTAATGTGTAACCTGACAAACAGACCAGAGTGTTTGTGGATATTTCTACAACTTTAACATGAGATTCAGTCATTTAAGTGTCTTTAGATTGACCTGCTGTTACTAAAACAGTTCATTAAGATTCTGTTGCAGTTTCAGGAAATTTGATTCGACGTCCTGATGGAGGAAAATGTAAATTTACTGGACTCTTACCGTACACTGAACACACCTGTGACATAGTTCCCACCTACAAAAAGGACAACAAAGATGACCAACGGCTAAGAGTTCCCCTGAAAACTGATGTTGGAAGTAAGTGACCAAGAAAATATCAGATCACAGTCCTCAAAACACAGAAAACAAAATGTCTAGTATTCATTCATCACAATTAAACTCTGTTTTGCTGCATTTCTGTTGTTTACCATCTTGTTAAGATCAATTTATTGATGTAAAAATTATATCTTTTTAAAACACCTGGAACCTTTCAATGTAGAAACAGTGCAAATATTTTAGGAGAAAACTGAAATCATGTGATTCACAGAAATACAACTCCATTCTGTCTGGAACAGAAACTATGTTGAATTAACTCAGTACTTTGCTTTAATGAATGAACTAATAACTATCTCAGGTAATTATTTAAAATATAATTCTAAATGCAAGACATTTCTATTCACTGTTATAGAAAGTTGATGAAGGTAAATCCTGACACTCAGAGAGCACAGCAGGCCCTGAACCGAACACCAATAGTGACAAAACATTATAATTAACATTTAAAATATTCTCTAATCATTAGTAAACAGATCAGTGTTCAACACTCACCAGAATCATATATTTTCTCATTGAAGTTCTTACTCTCAGTGTTTTTCTCTGTGATCTGTGAACGTGTAGAAATTTACCAGCTTCATTCAGTTCAGTTCAAATGTGTCTGCATGTCATTTTTCATCTCACAATTATTTATTGATAGTTTTTAATTTTATTGAAATATATTTAAACCAAGTCCAAACTACAAAACAGTAAAAGGAAAGCAAAACCACAATTTAAAAGCCTCATAATTCATCATTCAAAGAAACATAAGATTTAAAAAAAATATTTATACAAACAATAAATTAAATAATATTTTTTGCAACGAATACACCAATGAACAAACGCACCAATAATGCTAAAGTACAGATACCACAACATCTCTTTAGCTGTAAGCGTTGTATCTAAAGTAAAATATTTCATCTTTTTTCAATCTCTTGCAGCACCAGAAGATATTGGATATCTGTACTGGACTTATCTCGAGAATACTGTGCGTAAAGTCAGCTGTGACTATCGCGGTCGTTCGTTTGGACCAGAGACGATATACAGAGCACGTCTTTATGTTTATGTTTATGATGACAGAGAAGACCGTTTTGTTATTGATGACAGAACAAGTCTTAATAATGAGAAACCACGTGAGAGCAACAAGTGTGACTTTGAATTCAGAGATCTGAGCTACGGTACGGAATACGGAGTGGAGGTATGTGTAATCCTGTTTTGTAATTCTTCAGAATATTCCTATTTTACTGCTCATTTATTGCTGAATGCTGCAATTCTTAATGATGTTCTGTCTTTATAGGTGACTGTTTTCAATGGAGTGCTGGAGAGCAGACCCGAGACAAGCTCCACTTACACCGGGCGTATGTGATGTTTTCATTGAAATCACAAAACATAATTTTCCTGTGATGTTTAACTCAGTTTCTCCTAATTGTATCTTGAATGTAACCATTTTGATATTCTTCTGTTGTAATCCTCATTTACAGACAACCCCACAGCTGTCATTATTAATTTTCTGTGCCTCCCCATTGCCAACATATTGGTTGTGGTGTTTATGGTGATCTATGAGAACTACATGAAGAAGCGCAGAGAGTCCAGAAGGTAAAGACCACGTATCAAACCTCCTGAATAAGTCTGACTGTCACTGATTTGTTTCAGTTTACATACAAAGCCACATTTTGATTTACCCTATTATTTTCTCCACAGTGGTGTGAATGACGACATGATGCTTGAATCAACAGCAAGTGAGTAAAATATTAACATCATTATTTGAACACTGTATTGACCTGATATGTTATTCTCCAAAAACTGTGGAATATTACAATAATTTGTAGCTGTAAATGTGTAAAAGAACTGAGTCAAGAGAAGTTTTAGAAGCGTACTGAGGCGTGATGTTGTGCTGCAGTTGTACTTTGTGTCATGTTTCCTCTTTGTTGTCATAGTCTACATGAATACACGACCTCCTGGACGGCGTCATAAAGCAGCTCACTGATGAAGGAAGGCCTGATGGAGCTTCACATCAAATCACCATTTACTCTCTATGATAAGTTTTCAAGTTATTCAGCTTGCAGAATATCTTTTATCACATTTTAGAGGCTATTGTTAAATTTGTATTATTGTAATTAGCCAAGAGCTCCAATATTGTACTCTATTGAAATATTGTTTAACAAAGTAAATTCTGTGGTATCTTCGTCTCTTTGTTGCATTTTGGAATTTCAGTGATTCTGATGCTTTGGTGTGCATATTTTACCATGTTAGAAAGTAAGTTTGGTGAAATAAATAAAATCAACTTAATCACAATGATGTACAGACGTGTTGCTGATTATTAGACAAACCTCCAGAAGTCAACAGTGTAGCTTTGCTGAAAATCTGTGGAATAGAATAGCTACAGCAATGAATTGTTCAATGGTGGATTCAGGAAAGCTTCATCAACATGTAAAGTTGAGAAACATGTGACCGTATCAAGTACAGTGTGAGACACAGTGACTGCATTCAAATGCTTTTCTTTCACTGGTAAAGATGCAGCATCACAAACTCGACCAATGAAGAAAAACACTGCCAGGTTTAGAAAACAGATATCTTAACAGCCTGGATACACATTTGTACATAAACACAAACCAAGCGCAGAAAATGGATCCAAATATACCTGTACATACATATGGACAGACTGACTAATAGAAATATGAGCAGAAAGACGTGTGGTTTCCTGTTTGAAGCAGCAGAGATAAGGCTTCCTCTACCAAAGTGAAGGTAGCAGTCCTCTTTCTAGGCCGAGTCAAAAAACCTGCTGCTCTTTGCTCAGATCATTGGTTTGGGCAAATATCAGCAACAACCTTCACTGTTGACTTAAAGAGCCCACATGGTGCTTTTTGGATTGTCCCCTTTCCTTAGTGTGTTACAGCTTTGTGTGCATGTAAAAGGTCTGCAAACGTTGTTCTGCTACTTGTCTGCATCACCACATGTAATATATTTGCATAGCATTTGCCTAGTGGATAGTTTGGCATGCCCGAAAACAAAGAATAAACAGAAAAGGTCCAATTGCAGACCCATGATCTGAGGCCTATGTAGGCTATGTAAACTCTCACTTATTTTTTCTTAGCAAGGCATCCAAATGGTCCAGTTGCTGAAACGTCACTCATTATGGATTTAAAAGGCCTACTTTAAAAGAGGAGCCTGCAGTAACCTGTGGGGCTGAGAAACGAGACCAATGAGAAACTGCAGTTCCTCAAACAGCCACTGGAGACGGACTTCAAAAGTGAGTCAGTCATAAAACTGAACCACTCACTCACTCACGCCCTCAACAGGGTGGACTCCTTTTCTGCCTCAATTGCTTACCATATGGAAATTAATGGAAAATGGTCTATTGTCTCAAAGTGAACTTTGTTGCGAATTAAATAATAATACAGTAAATATTACAGGACAAAAATTAATTTTCACTTTAATTGTAGACATTTTTAACCTGTACCATTGGCTTCATTTTGACCTCTTTGGCTGTTAGTTTTGGTTTAGCAGGCTCTTTGGATGACCCTCACGACACTCGCGGCCATTTGGCATCACACAGTCGACCTTTAGTAAAAAAACAAAACAAAGAAAAATCCTTGACAGTACCTTCAGATTCGACGGACAGACGGGCTCAGTGGCCAAAACCAGCTTTCACCATTAAAGACTTCCAGCCAGTCGGCAGCATGATGCAACGGTGTTACATAGTGATGTAAACAAGTGATGGAAGAAACGCCTCGACTTCGTTTCAGGCAGGTCAGGAGCAGCGTTTCCTGTGAGAGAAATAAACTCCCTTTGCCGTGGACTTTGGACTTTTTAGGTTTGTATATCTTTTACATGCACGGAATAACAGCTTTATAGCACATGGAAGGTGAGGACAAAAAACTGAAAGGCATCATATGGACTCTTAAATCTTTCCTTTTCAAATCAGTCATTTTCCAAAATATTATTCACTGTCCAAGTGTTAAGTAAGGAACTGATATACAACTGATTTTTTGTCAGTAATATTTTACTGAAAGCGTTCCTTGGCAGACTTATGTGACGACAATAGACATGTAAACAATTGTATATTATTGTACATCAGCCCAAAATTCCTTCTTCTATCGTTTACTTTTCTAAGCCCCCATGTATTATGCCTCATTTCTTATCTTTTAACTGTAACGTAAACAGGAGGACTGTGCCGCCGTATTTTATTATTTTAGACAAAAAAATCATCAGGGTCTAAGTCATTACGGACAAGGTCTTGTGCCTCATCTTCATCCGAACACTCATGTGGCTCCTCCACTAGTGCAGCTGCAGTCTGAGCTTGTGCTGAAGCCCAAGCTGCTAAAGCAGAGGCAGCATTTGCTGAAAGGGAAAAGGAAGTCAAAATGGAGCAAGTGCTTAGAAGTATCTTTAAAGGTCGAGAAGACACATCAAGAAGTATCTCTGGATACTCTTCAGCTAGAGAAAAAAGCTGCAGCTGCGCTAGCTAAGGCTGAAGCTTCAGAGGCAGCCATGGAAGAGGAAAATGAAGACCTCAACTTCAAAATTACTCTCCAGATTCAAGATCCAACAGAGCGCACAAAAGAATATGTGGAAGACCAGGCAAGGCATGCTATCAGTCAGTCAACACCTGCATTACAGGGAACCACTACTGATACTGTTAGTCAACCTACCACTGCTGTACAACGTGCACCAAAAGCTGCTGTTCAGTATCACATTCACACATGTCATGGGTTGGAAGTCAGGGAGCGCATGCTGATGCTCACATTACACTTTACAGGTAGAGCGCCCCAGAAAATGTGGCATTAAAAAGGAGAAATGCATCGCATGAGTCACACCGAGGTATTTAATCCTCCTCAAGCTCACCAGTGCACAGATGGTCAACAGGCTAATCAGATCTTGTCAGACTTCATCAGGTTTTTCGCAAGACGTGAACTTGTGTCCTCGGGGCTTCTCCAGTCTAGTGATCATTCAGAAAGCTACAGGGCTTGGAAAGTGTCATTCTTGAATACCATAAGAGGTTTAAACCTTACAGACACTGATACGATGGGCCTCTTGGTGAAGTGGCTCGGCACCAAATAGGCTGCACAGGTGAGAAGGGTAAGAGCTGTGTAAATCCACCCTCCAGAAAGAGGGCTCAAAATGACTCGGCACAGATTTGACAAATGTTATGGATCTCCAGAGGTCATTGAGAACTTGCTGTTCAACAGATTGAATAGCCTCCCTAAGATATCTACCAAAGACCACAGGAAGTTAAGAGAGCTAGGTGACTTGTTAATGGAGCTTGAAAGCGCTAAATCTGATGGGGACCTGCTGGGACTCAAGTACTTAGACACAGCCTGTGATATCAACCCAACTGTGCAGAAACTGCCATACAACTTGCAGGAGAGATGGCTCTCCCACAGTTCTAAGTTTAAGGAAGAGTACAAGGTCCCATTTCCATCATTTGACTACTTTGTGGGGAATGATCCTAGATTCTCCCTCGTTCCAAGCAGCACTGAACCTTCAGTGATAAGCAAGTCAGCTCCTAAAAACAGCAGTAAGAGCCCACCAGTCTCAGTCCACAAGACTGTGTTATACTTCCTCTTCAGCTGACACAAAGCCTGAGGGTTAAGTGGATCCTGCAAAACAATACTCCGTACACATCAAACCCCAACGATTTAGGGAAACGCTCATTGAGAACAGGAAATAATTTTTAAAGCAACATGGCATCATCAGCCCATCTAGTCAAGAACTGTCAGCAGTATAAAATGTGCTGAATGTGGAACCAAGAGTCACACTTCAGTGCTGCTGCTTGGTCCATAGAGGCACACAACCCTGCACATGAGCATGGCAGGGAGGGGGATAACAATGTGGAAGAAGCTACCGTTTCCTCAAGGTGCACATAGGTCTGTGGGGGAGACCTCGCTGAAAAATCATGCTCAAGCATTTGTCTTGGGAAGGTTTACCCAGCTGGGCAGCAGGAAAATGCAGTTCGGGTTTATGCGATATTGAATGATCAGAGCAATCGGGCGTGTTTTCATTGAAAGTTTTGGAGTTTATAGAGTTTGAAATCTGCCACCCTGGTCGAGGAGACAAGGAAGCAGTGGTTGTAGTCAGAGTGTAGCAGTGAGCGAATTTTAGTCAGAGAAAACTTGTCATGCAGAGAGGTCTGTTCACTGTTGACAAAGTACTTCGTCACGTAATGGCTGACTCAGATTCTGAATATTCACCCTCTGATAAAGATGTTCAGTCGTCCAGTGAGACATAAAGTGACGCTGCATCTGTGTGTAACAGCAGGAAGTCAGTGGGCCAAGACAGTCCACAAGCAGCACATACTGGAGCCGATGCTTTGCTTCACCGTTTCCGGGGTGGCAGGAGGGGACATGGTGGGTGCAGCAGGGGTGGTCAAAACACTGCTAATGGTGAGCTGGCAGTGGGGATGCAAAAAACCGCAGAAATGGCGGCAGGCGCGGGAGAAGCCACAGGAGAAAATACACTGCTAATAGCGGTGGAGGCAGCAGTGGCATTCACGGCCCTGTCATAAATGACGATAATGATGGCTGGGTTTGCTTGAGAGATGAGGAAGAGTATCACAAGTGGATCAGGCATTTTAATGAGCCTGTTGGGTGTCGTGGAGACAGGGATCTGACAAATTCTGAGCCAAGCAATGCCATCTTGATTGATAAACATCTGTAAAAGTTATGTAATCCATTTGCCCGCTGCCTGGTGACATCATGATATGCAAATTAGATGAGAAATTTACTCCCATCACAAACTTTGGGTCATACTGATGTTTTTTCTCATTTACAGTATATCTTTATCTCTAATCATTTTCAAGTTACAACCTTTTGAATAAGTGATATCAAAACTGAGTATTTTATTGAAAAACTGTGGCGCCTCAAGGTTTAAATTATCATTGTTATTGTATGTGTATATATACATGATCCGGCCTGCTGAAATGATATTGATACATTGTAGCAATAATAATGATGCTTATTCGCTTTTGTGTTTCTTGAAACGCAAGCAGACATCATACTCGAATACCGAGGGATTGCAAATGACGACCGCCAGTTGCTACATTAAACAAATCCAACTTGGAGTCTTTTGCCAAGTCTAGTGATTGGAGATGAAGTTTATCTGCCTGTCAGTTCATGCAAGGTGTGTGAGGATGACAGGACAAGGACAGTAAATGCAAAGCTGACTGTGTGTCAAACCACACATTTGTTCATGTACACAAAGTTCTGAAATCTGGATCGAAAACCATTGTGTGTTCATACATATTAACAGACTGACTAAAAGAAATATTCAAAGAAAGATGTGTGGTTTCCTGTTAGCAGCAGCAAAACAGAAATGAAGCTTCCTCCTCCAACGTGAAGATAGCGGTCCTCCTTCTCAGAGCAGTGACGAAAGAACTTTTAAAACAGCTTCTTGTGTCAGTATTTTCCAGTTGGACTGTATGTACTGTATGTATGTGGTTGGACACAAAGTGACTCCTGGATATGGCAGCTCTCTGGGGTCTCACCGTCCTGCTGCTCTTTGCTCCGTTCATCGGTTTGGCTGAATTTTGTTGTAAGTAACCAAAGTGTTTTTTGAAGTTGGGTTGTTGTTTTTCTCATCCTTAACCCTCATCATATATATTGGTATATAACTTGTAATATTTTTTTATTTGGAAGTTGGATTTTCTTTAGGTAATTGTTATCTACATAGTTGTCATCACGTACACCAAACCTTGTTTGATTGAAAAATCATTTGGGTTCCATGTGGACCCCAGTCAGACTGTGCATCTTTTATTTATCTATGTTTGTGTTTTGTTGCTCTTGCGATGACTGCTTCAGTTGCATTGTGTTTCATTTCAATTCAGGAGTTCTTACACTAATATTGTAAGCAATACACTTCAGTAATCATCAATAATAATTTCATTGTTTCTTTCATATTTGTTTCTATAGACGACACACGTTTTAGGAAAATATACATTGAGAGGATATGGACAGGTACAGGAATATGAAACAAATGAAATACTACTGGGGTCCAGCTGCACCCCAAGTGTACGGATTAATAGGGTTTGCCACGTGTACTGATGAGGGTCAAGAGTAAAATATTATTTATGTTTTACATATGAAGAAAAAACTGAAACAATAAAATAATAGCCAGCTTAAGGCTTCAACGTCTGATTTTTATAATCCATTTAAATCACTGTCTTTGAAAGAAGCACTTTACCACGCACTTAATAATGTGTGAAAACTTTAAAATTAATGTCATTGTTATATTTTACCATCATGAAATTCAGTTTGTTTTTCAGGTGAATATTGCTTGTTTACTGCTGGTTAAAATCGCTTTTCCGAAACCACCACGCCTTGACGATGAAACCTGTGAAATGAGTGAGATTATATCTGAAAAATAAAAACACACAAAAAACACCTTTCCTGAAATTTTATGTTACAACTTTGAAGTTGCTCATTCAAAAAAAATAAATTCTCATTCATTACAAAGAATAACACATCGATGTGGATTTTGATTAAGACTTTGATAATTCAGGATTTTCATGTCAGCACAAGATTACTGATAGAACACCTCAGTCTGTATGAAAAGTTACTTTATCCATTCTTACAGGAACATCTGTACTGAGGTCTACTTTCAGTCATTTGAAAAAGGAGATTTTTTGAAAACCTAAATATAGAGTCAACAATTAATTTAACACAGAACTAAAACTGAGCCTCTGTCAGGACCAAGTTGTGTGCTGAGAGGACAAATTCAAAACTCCACACTTGTGTTAATAAGCATCACATTACAAAAAAAAAAAAAGCATATATATACAGGGTTACCCAAAAAATGTATCCACCTTTTAGCAGCTGATAACTAACTTCACACTAGAGAGTGACACGGGAGTGGATTTTCACTCCCGTCCCATCCCACTCCCACAGAAAAAAATCTCGTCCCGTCCCAATCCCAGGCCAGAGTAAAAAAAAAAAAAAAATCCTGTCCCATCCCACTCCTGGTAAAATGGCTCCCACTCCCGTTCAGAATGACTCCCACTTGCGGTACAGAAGTGGGAGTACCAGCGGTACCGCGGAGCGGTACAGAAGTTTTGAAAGAGCGGTACACGTTTTGCAAGCGGCATACGACGTGTTAACGCCGTCACACTCGACTCTCGCGAAGCTGAGCAATATTTCCGACTTCCCTGCCATTTCTGTCAGCTTAATAGATAGGTCCTTACTTCTTACTTTGAGTTGCAAATCAGTTTTTAGCACATCAGATTCTACACCAGTGTTAACTCCCTCCATTGCTGTTCTTCTTCTTTGAATTACGGCGGAGAGCAGCGGCTGGAAGCACTGTTGGCTTCTGGGCCGTGTAGTTCTTTTCACTTCCATTACAGTGTAGGCTTATTGGCAAAAAAACTACAAAATGGCGGCGCATGTCATAAATTATATTTTGTCTTATTGATTGGTTCCCGCTCCCGTCTGCTCCCGTTAACTTTTTATCCTGCAGCATCCCAATCACGTGATCAATAGTAAAACTGACTACCATCCCGCGGGAATCCCGAAAAAATGTCAGTCTCTACTTCACACCACCAGAGTTCTTTTTACGGGGATACCTAAAAGACAAAGTCTACACAATGAGACCTGCAACAGTCACTGAATTGAGAGCAATCATTGAACATGAATGCACACAAATACCAAGGGAACTGTTTCATGATGTGTGCTATTCCATCGCTTAGTGTTGTCGGCAGTGTCTGGACCAGAATGGACATCAGTTTGAGAACAGGCGGTGACAAAACAATAGAATGATGTTTGTAAATTCTTTTACACGTTGAAAATTAAACAAATCATAATAAACACCTAGTTTACAATTATTTAAAGTGTGTATACATTTTTGTGGGACACCCTGTATGTATATAGTGCAATTTTAATATTTTAAAACCTTAATATTCAAACAAATAAATGAAAAATACTGTATGAGTACTTGTGAGGAACTGTATTTTACTTTAAAATGTAACTACTACTTTAACTTTAACTCATATAAGTCAATTATATAACGTGTTTTGGAAAAAAAATGTCCTAGTGCAAGTAAAGTGTTTTTAACAGTAAGATAAAAGAAAGGAAAACAAACTTTGCTGCAATTAATAGGATAAGGTAATGCAAATTAAACAACTAAAAAGTCAAACAGTAAAATTGATTTCTTGCCGTGTCTCACCTCCTCTAGATGTACATTTTATGCTCTTCAAAGCAACACTTTTATTTTGACCTGAGATAGAAAAAGATATGAAACCCACAACGCCTTCTCTGAAACTAAAACCTCAGAAAACACCAAATGCTACCATATAAGTGTGTGAAGCTATTTGTGTTTCAGAAAGTGGTTTTTCATTAATGCATCGCTTTGTGCAGCAAACAGCCGCACTTCTCTGGATATTGTAATGTTTTGTTCAGCAGTTAGTGGCTGAAGAAAAAGAACAACTGAAACTACTGTAATATGGGAAATATGTGCCGTATTTGTCAGTGGTTTTACAAATTCTGAGGTTTATTTTTAAATCTCCAAAAAATGTAAGTACATTTTCTAATTCCTTTACTTACAGTATAACATTTACTTTATAAAACATACTTCTGGGGGTTTTAGAACCTAAAATAATAATGAAGAAGATGATTTTAAATTAGTTTTTTTAAAATTATGTATAAGTAGCTCCTGAAAAAACAGGGTACATTTGTAACAACTGTGCATCTTTTCATCTGTCTGTGGTTGGTATCTGATTATCCAGAGCAAGTTTTGCAAGACAGCAAATTCAAAACCAAATTCTAGCTTTTTTTTTTTTTTTAATCAGATCAACATTCATGAGGGCGGGTTTAGAAACATAGAAACATCCTGTTTATATCAAAACTACCATGAATTGTTTTTATCATGCAGAATAAAAGCTCGATGGAGCGTCTGTAAAGATGTAGGTAGCATGAAATGTTAGTTTAGCATCATATCAGATGAAAATGTGAGCAGCACACTTTCCAGACTGCAGCTACTTTTCCTCCTCAAATGAACCACAACCACTTTACCCAGCATGCAATCTGACTCTCAGATAAACTGAACTGAAAACCCGACAACATCTCTTCACCACAGCGACAACTAAAATGAGATCTTAGGAAAATATTACAGCATTGATGCATATTTAAATGATCTTTCTAAATCCTCAGATGACTTAGATCCAAGTGAAATAAAACAGACTGTTTCCACTGGACTTCCTGCAACGATCGAACCAACGTTCCCTTCAGAATGCAGAAGTCTCTCTGTTGATTACACCTGTTCAGGTAAGTGGAAAGACCAGAAGTGGTGACTTTCAGCAACATTATCAGAACATTTACATGGAAGATGTGCAGTTTAAACACTAACACAGCATTAAAAAAATAAACGATTATGAAAATCAGTTTAGGTGTTTTGGTGAGAGAAGACTGAGCTGCTGCTTTGTGCTCTTTGTCAATCTGTTCTGAATATTGTTTCTCCGAAAGTGTCCAAAGCTGAATCTGAACCTAGAAGATAACTGCTCATCCACACTGAGATACAAACACCAGTTATTGTAGAAATCCTGTCATACTTGTGTCTCCTCAGAAAATGGAAAAGTCAATGACTCCAAGAAACTGTCTGAGCTGGAGCCTTTCACAGACTACATCTGTACTGGTCTGATTAAAGACAACAACGTCCCCTTAGATAAGAGAACTACACCGATCCCCGTCAGGATCGACTGTCGTAAGTTTGACATTTACTTTAACTCAGTGGAGTGAACATTTGTATTCTCAGAGGAGTAAATCACAGTAACAGGTAGAAGATTTATCGTTGCTGACATCTATGGTGGCCGAAAGGTGCAAACGCGCTGCAAACGGCAAAAGCGCTGCAAACACAGGAATGATCCAAAACCAAAAACTCACAAACACATCAAACACATGCAAGAAAAATATGCTGCAAGAGAAACATGCTGCAATCACAGAAACGACGCAGAAGCAGACTTGCAAAATCACAAAACAAATGCAAACGAAAAATGCTGCAAATATATAAAAACACACATAAAACCCCAGAACAACCGCAAGAGAAAAACGCTGCAAATTCAGTCCACAACGGAAGTAGCCTAGTCGCGCTAGACAACCTACGGCAACGAATTTCATTCTCTGCCAGGGTGGGTCTAGTTACCCTCCATAAGGCTCGAGGCTGGATTCTCCTAAAACTGGCCGGACAAATCACCATGAAGTGTAGAGTCAGAAGGTGGGCGTAACGAAGTGACGACAGAGGCGTGACGATTCTGACAGAAACAACCGGCGCACAATAAACAGTTATCTTTCGACTCGGCTTTGGCCACAGCCCTTAAAGATTTGAAGCTAAAATTCAACTTGAAAGATAAACAAAGGACGGCACTGAAGTGTTTCATTGAGAAGAAAGACGTATTTGGACTTATGCCGACGGGATATGGCAAATCCTTAATATACCAGTTGGCTCCGCGGCTCCGCTGGTTGGGAAGCTAATGGGACTTAGCCACAATCCGCCGGTGCTCTCGGAACTACGTCAGCCTATTCGTTGCGTTGATTGGTTGTATACCTACCCAATTGCTGCAGAGGGATTTGATAGACAACCTTTTAGCCCACCTCCCTCCCTGTCGAGCTTCCCTAGACCCTTGTGCCGTCAGGAACATGGGTATAGCATGGCTAGGCTACAACGGAAGTGCACCAGACATGAAGAAGAAAAGAAGAAGAAGAAGAAGAAGGAGAAGAAGAAGAAGAAAAAGAAGGTGCGCAATTTTTTTCAGTGTGAAAAGAATCTGTATATGGTTCGTTCATTCGTTTTTCCATTTCAAAATAAAATCTAAAAAACCAATACACCACGTTTTTTTGTTTTTCAGTTTTAAAACCTAAATGTAGAAATGTATTATTTTACTAATAAAGAACCACAGTGTTGGATTTTTGCTCTTGCTTTTTAACCCGAAATACAAAATACGGCTGTTGTTTTAATTTGCTGCAACACCGGAAGTTGCTGAGGAAAAACTTTTTAGAGCTGGTCTGGCTTGTGAACACATCTAGAATGGCTGTACTGGACCGCTTTTCCAATTTCATTCTCTTTGAGAGTGACAAAACCCACGCAGAAATCATGGAGCTCCACATTGCTTTATATTATATTATATTATATTATATTATATTATATTATATTATATTATATTATATTAAAGAGTGCATAATGAGAGTCAGGAGGTTCTGCATGGAGAACAATTTAAGAACACGCAGTCGTGTCTAATGCTGATTTGGAGAGAGCTGTAATTTGTTCTGTTAACCAGATATGATATTTTCAGTGCCATACTTTATTAATTATAGAATGTTATGTTTCACTTTTGTGTGTTTTATAGACAGGTCCGACGTACGGACGAAAGTTTATGACGGGTTGTTATCTATTGGTGCCGGTGTTCCAGTTTAACTGGTGATAGTTTCCTATGGAGGTATTTCAGGTGCAAAATGTTTGAGCACCTGTAACATTGAATTTGTAGTTGTGTACATTGAATTTGTATGTGCATCAGCAAATCTGAATTCCCACACTCTATGAGTTGTGTACTTGTAAAATAATTTCTTGTATGTGTCGATTTTTTTTCTTCCCACAAATGCAACACAAAAATACACATTCACAAAATCGTAATTACAGGTGCACAAATCATATTCACAGGTGCACAAATCCTTTTCTACAAGTCACATATTTCAACACTGACATGCTCACATTTTGCACCTATTGTTGCAGCACACTAAGTGCAAAACATACTTGTGCACCTGTATTGTACGAAGTGAAACTGAAGTGAGAATTTGAATATGTGCAAATCTGAATGTGAACTTGTGCAATAAGTATGTGAAATAATTTACCATGAAAATAGCTGTGTCCTCTAACACACAAACACAAATTGCTACTTACAACCACTCGAATCCTCCCCACGAGTCACACATTCTCTGTTTTCTACAGGTGCAAATCAGAAATCGTACTTCCGGTCCTGCTGAGATATTTGGTGCAAAACTACAAAACGATCCGATCTGTGTATAAATTCTATGCTCTGAGATTGACAGACTTTTCGGCCAGTCAGGGAGACGCTTTGCCCGCCCAGCCAATCAGAGGTTTTTATTCTGTCCGAGGTCGCTTTACCGACTTCCGGGTGTGGAATTTCCGCTCGCGGAATCGGAGCGCAACCCCACCGCAGGTTGGCCCGCTGTTCGCCACAAAAAAAAGCCACATCTACTTGCCGACCCCTGGTGTAGGCTTTGATTTCAATATACTAAGAGGAATGGATAAGTTATTTGAGTCATTGGGAAATGCGCATTATCGAGAGTACAGCAGACCAGCCGTCCAAAACAAGAACTGCCTACACTCTCTCCATCGTGAAATTCCACACCCGGAAGTCGGTAAAGCGACCTCGGACAGAATAAAAACCTCTGATTGGCTGGGCCGGCAAAGCGTCTTTCCGACTGGCCGAAAAGTCTGTCAATCTCAGAGCATAGAATTTATACACAGATCGGATCGTTTTGTAGTTTTGCACCAAATATCTCAGCGGACCGGAAGTACGATTTCTGATTTGCACCTGTAGATTTTTGATTTGCACCTGTAGAAAACAGAGAATGTGTGACTCGTGGGGAGGATTCGAGTGGTTGTAAGTAGCAATTTGTGTTTGTGTGTTAGAGGACACAGCTATTTTCATGGTAAATTATTTCACATACTTATTGCACAAGTTCACATTCAGATTTGCACATATTCAAATTCTCACTTCAGTTTCACTTTGTACAATACAGGTGCACAAATATGTTTTGCACTTAGTGTGCTGCAACAATAGGTGCAAAATGTGAGCGTGTCAGTGTTGAAATATGTGACTTGTAGAGAAGGATTTGTGCACCTGTAAATATGATTTGTACACCTGTAAATATGATTTGTGCACCTGTAAATGTGATTTGTGCACCTGTAATTACGATTTTGTGAATGTGTATTTTTGTGTTGTATTTGTGGGAAGAAAAAAAATCGACACATACAAGAAATTATTTTACAAGTACACAACTCATAGAGTGTGGGAATTCAGATTTGCTGATACACATACAAATTCAATGTACACAACTACAAATTCAATGTTACAGGTGCTCAAACATGTTGCACCTGAAATAACTCCATAGTTTCCATCTCCAGCAGATTTGACCAGACCTGTGAGTGTGAAATTAAGATACTAGATAAAGAAGAGCTCACCGAAAAACATCGGCATCACTGCTAAATAAAGTCTATATCCATGTAAATATCACCTACAGGCAGTAAAAGTAAATGTACTGGTGAACTTAAAAGACATGTATTTTTGTGAACGGTGAGAGGAAATGATGGAATCCAGAAATAAAATTAGAGACATTTCTTTTAACCGTCTATAGGTGATGTTTACATAGATATAGACTTCATTAAGTAATGACGTCGACGGTTATCGGGGAAGTTTTCTTTGTATACTGTCTTTATTTGACACACAACCAGGTCTGGTCGGGACAAACCTGCAACGAAACATCTGGAGACGGAAACTATCACCACTTAACCTGATCGTCAGTTAAACTGGAACAGCGGTCGGAATCGCCAGAGTTCTTTACATTTAAATACTTAAAAATACTTGCTTGGACCGTGAAAGCAATTTTGTTCACACTGTGATCACGAGTTCTCAGAGTGATGCGTCTATTTGCTCTAAAAAAGACAAACGTCTTGTTTTCACAGTACGTGGTGCGGAGTTTGAGACAGAGAAGTGAAGTCAAGTCACCACGAGTTCTCACTTTGACTTCCGGTTCTGCCAGCAGCTTCCAAATGGGAAAAGGCTTTTTATGTTTGTTTAAACCTTAAAATTTGTAAAAACGCAGCATTTTTTCTTTCTCTATTTTTTGTTTTTCGAATTCCATTTTTAAACAAAAAAACAAAAAAAAACAAACCGATTATTTGTTTTTTCTCATTTTATTTTGAAACGGAAAAACGAATGAACGAACCATACACGGATTGAAAAGGTACGTTTTCCTTGATGTTTTACTTGGCTAACTTGGCTGGCATTTTTACAATGTTATCGAAGAGCAGCATAATTATCATCATCATCACGTGCTTCTTCTTCTTCTTCGTGTCTGGTGCACTTCCGTTGTGGATTGAATTTGCAGCGTTTATTTCTTGCGGTTGTTCTGGGGTTTTATGTGTGTTTTTATATATTTGCAGCATTTTTCGTTTGCACTTGTTTTGTGATTTTGCAAGTCTGCTTCTGCGTCGTTTCTGTGATTGCAGCATGTTTCTCTTGCAGCATATTTTTCTTGCATGTGTTTGATGTGTTTGTGAGTTTTTGGTTTTGGATCATTCCTGTGTTTGCAGCGCTTTTGCCGTTTGCAGCGCGTTTGCACCTTTCGGCCACCATAGACATCAACTGTGCTTCAACAGGTTTCAGAATAACCATCACAAACAGAGAGACAACCAACACTTCCATTGAGCTGACCTGGACAACAACCAGTGACAACTGCCAAGACGACCTTCCTAGACTTCAGAACCTTTCACTGTCTTATGACTGCAGCTGTGAGACGAGTGAAAGTAAAAGTAAGTAAAATAGTGTGGAGTCACTGTATTTTTTAGGATTTAAAAAAAAAATGAAATGTGTTTAAATCTTCAGTGAGTCTCTTGCATTCATATGTTTCTTTGTTCCAACGGTTCAGAACATTAAAGTAAATGTAAATGATGTTGTGTCATGTTGTGGTATACATTGTTCTTAAAATACTCACATACAGTAATATACAGAACAAGCATTGAAATGTCACAGTTTGATGACAGTTTTCTACAGAAGACAGAAACACTGACCTGTTCACAGTTAAAAATGTTACTGTGCAGAAGATGAACTGATCTGAAACAGTTTTCTGCAGAAAGAGTGATAAAAGCAGTTTCTCAGTCTGCTGCTCATAGAGTAAACAGTGAATACTGAGGTTTTAGCTCACAGGACCACAATCAGAGCTGGAGATTCTTAATGTGTAACCTGACAAACAGACCAGAGTGTTTGTGGATATTTCTACAACTTTAACATGAGATTCAGATTAAGATTCTGTTACAGTTTCAGGAAATTTGATTCCACGTCCTGATAGAGGAAAATGTAACTTTACTGGACTCTTACCGTACACTGAACACACCTGTGACATAGTTCCCACCTACAAAAAGGACAACAAAGATGAACAACGGCTAAGAGTTCCCCTGGAAAACTGATGTTGGAAGTAAGTGACCAAGAAAATATCAGATCACAGTCCTCAAAACACAGAAAACAAAATGTCTAGTATTCATTCATCACAATTAAACTCTGTTTTGCTGCATTTCTGTTGTTTACCATCTTGTTAAGATCAATTTGTTGATGAAAAAATTATATCTTTTTAAAACACCTGGAACCTTTCAATGTAGAAACAGTGCAAATATTTTAGGAGAAAACTGAAATCATGTGATTCACAGAAATACAACTCCATTCTGTCTGGAACAGAAACTATGTTGAATTAACTCAGTAATTTGCTTTAATTAATGAACTAATAACTATCTAAGGTAATTATTTAAAATATAATTCTAAATGCAAGATATTTCTATTCACTGTTATAGAAAGTTGATGAAGGTAAATCCTGACACTCAGAGAGCACAGCAGGCCCTGAACCTAACACCAATAGTGACAAAACATTATAATCAACATTTAAAATATTCTCTAATCATTAGTAAACAGATCAGTGTTCAACACGTACCAGAATCATATATTTTCTCATTGAAGTTCTTACTCTCAGTGATTTTCTCTGTGATCTGTGACGTGTAGAAATTTACCAGCTTCATTCAGTTCAGTTCAAATGTGTCTGCATGTCATTTTTCATCTCACAATTATTTATTGATAGTTTTTAATTTTATTGAAAAATATTTAAATCAAGTCCAAACTACAAAGCAGTACCAGGAGAACAAAACCACAATTTAAAAGCCTCATAATTCATCATTCAAAGAAACATAAGATTTAAAAAAATATTTATACAAACAATAAATAAATAAATAAATAAAATAATATTTTTTGCAACAAATATACCAACGAACAAATGCACCAATAATGATAAAGTACAGATACCACAACATCTCTTTAGCTGTAAGCGTTGTATCTAAAGTAAAATATTTCCTCTTTTTTCAATCTCTTGCAGCACCAGAAGATATTGAACATCTGGCATTGATTTATCTCGAGGATACTGTGTATAAAGTCAGCTGTGACTATCGTGGTCGTTCGTTTGGACCAAAGACGATATACAGAGCACGTCTTTATGATTACAGAACAAGTCTTTATGATGAGAAACGTGAGAGCAACAAGTGTGACTTTGAATTCAGAGATCTGAGCTATGATACGGGATACACAGTGGAGGTATGTATAATCCTGTTTTGTAATTCTTCAGAATATTCCTATTTTACTGCTCATTTATTGCTGAATGCTGCAATTCTTAATGATGTTCTGTCTTTACAGGTGACTGTTTTCAATGGAGTGCTGGAGAGCAGACCCGAGACAAGCTCCATTTACACCGGGTGTATGTGATGTTTTCATTGAAATCACAAAACATAATTTTCCTGTGATGTTTAACTCAGTTTCTCCTAATTGTATCTTGAATGTAACCATTTTGATATTCTTCTGTTGTAATCCTCATTTACAGACAACTACAAAGCTGCCATTATTAATTTTCTGTGCCTCCCCATTGCCAACATATTGGTTGTGGTGTTTATGGTGATCTATGAGAACTACATGAAGAAGCGCAGAGAGTCCAGAAGGTAAAGACCACGTATCAAACCTCCTGAATAAGTCTGACTGTCACTGATTTGTTTCAGTTTACATACAAAGCCACATTTTCATTTACCCTATTATTTTCTCCACAGTGGTGTGAATGACGACATGATGCTTGAATCAACAGCAAGTGAGTAAAATATTAACATCATTATTTGAACACTGTATTGACCTGATATGTTATTCTCCAAAAACTGTGGAACATTATAATAATTTGTAGCTGTAAATGTGTAAAAGAGCTGAGGCAAGGGAAGTTTTAGAAGCATACTGAGGCGTGATGTTGTGCTGCAGTTGTACTTTGTGTCATGTTTCCTCTTTGTTGTCATAGTCTACATGAATACACGACCTCCTGGACGGCGTCATAAAGCAGCTCGCTGATGAAGGAAGGCCTGATGGAGCTTCACATCAAATCACCATTTACTCTCTATAAGTTTTCAAGTTATTCAGCTTGCGGAAGATCTTTGATCACATTTTAGAGGCTATTTTTAAATTTGTATTGTTATTAGCCAAGAGCTCCAATATTTTACTCTATTGAAATATTGTTTAACAAAGTAAATTCTGTGGTATCTTCATCCATTTGTTGCATTTTGGAATTTAAATGATTTTGATGCTTTGGTGTGCATATTTTACCATGTTAGAAAGTGCCACTTTTCTTGCTGATGTTTTGAACCAAGTCTGGTTAAATAAATAAAATCAACTTAATCACAATGATGCACAGACGTGTTGCTGATTATTAGACAAACCTCCAGAAGTCAACAGTGTAGCTTTGCTGAAAATCTGTGGAATAGAATAGCTACAGCAATGAATTGTTCAATGGTGGATTCAGAAAGCTTCATTAACATGTAAAGTTGAGAAACATGTGACAGTATCAAGTACAGTGTGAGACACAGTGACTGCATTCAAATGCTTTTCTTTCACTGGTAAAGATGCAGCATCACAAACTAGACCAAGGAAGAAAAACACTGCCAGGTTTAGAAAACAGATATCTTAACAGCCTGGATACACATTTGTACATAAACACAAAACAAGCACAGAAAATGGATCCAAATATACCTGTGTATACATATGGACAGACTGACTAATAGAAATATGAGCAGAAAGACGTGTGGTTTCCTGTTTGAAGCAGCAGAGATGAGGCTTCCTCTACCAAAGTGAAGGTAGCAGTCCTCTTTCTAGGCCGAGTCAAAAAACCTGCTGCTCTTTTCTCAGATCATTGGTTTGGGCCAGTGGTGTAGTGGTTCCCTGGAGAAGTGGGTATACTCTTAATTTTCACCTTTTTTAAAATTAGTCCAGAAAAATGCCCAGTTTTAGAAACAGTGACATAGAAGACAACTCTATTCAATTTATTCAGTCATTTCTACTTGCCCACTATTATAAAATTATCATGACTTGATTAGGAGCAGTTTGTAGTTATTACTGGTCACACAAGCAAACCGAATTAATGAAACATGTATTTATCATGAGGCAAACATGGTGTTTCAGTTTCTTTTGAACATTTATTTAAATAAAATACTTCAAATATGAAGTTGACAGTACATCCTTGTTTATATTTCATCATGAATAAAACCTCAATATTGTTTTAGGTCGAATCTTAAACTACCTGTCCCCATTCTTGTGTTTTTACTTACTTTAAAATCAACTACCAGCCTAGAGTTTTCCCACATTATCCCAATCTAGCTAGCTTCAGAGTTACGTTAGAATAACGTTAGCCTTTCAAAACGTTAGTCAGACTTGGCCCGACACTCAGTTTAACCCGTTGCGCTTCAGTTACGCTTCAGTGTTCCGCCCGCGGTACACTTTGAGATCTGCATAAGCAATTTGCTAAATGTCTGAAACTGCAAACGCGATTATACAAACACTATACGCCGATGGAAAGCTTAGATTCTCATGAATCCGCCGGTATAAACCACTTTCAGATGTGATTACCACAGCGGGTAATATAAACACATTTGTCCGACAAACAACGAATATCCATCCATCCGTTCTCTATACACGGCTTTAACGTACACAGCGCGACTCACATTTCCGGGTTCATTATTACACACAGATGAAAATATTCCACAAAAAACGGCCATAATCCAACCTTGGACATCCAGACGGCACAAGCCAGTAAACTATTTTGTCCAAACATGTCTTGAAGACGGTATGGGAGACGCCAGCGTGTCGTCATTTGCTCTGGTCACGTGGTACAAGACTGCTACTGGTTGGCAAGAACCGGCAGTAACATAACGACTTGCTACGAGAACGGTATCGGGTTTGAAAGAAATACGTAAAGTTATCGCTTTTCATGAATGAAATTGCACATGTATTTACCACAATGGTAATAGCATGTGTAGTTGTTGGTTGTACGAAGCGTTTTGAGAGGGATCAAGCTTTAAATTTCACCGAATCCCGATTTCAGGAGAGACAAGACGGCGGTGGCTTCAGCCATCAACAGGAAAAGTGTACTCCAGTAAGCAGCCAGAGATCGTGTTTGTGGCTCCCACTTTTCTTCAGGTAAACTATTCAACAGTTTAGCATGTTTAGTATGTCCAACTTTGAGCTTATTTACCAAAAGATATTGATTTAGTGTCGCATCCTTCGCGTGAAGCGATTCTACACTTTCGGTTGGGTTCAGTGTTGTCATGTGTTACCGATCGCTTTTTAGGCGATGAAAGTATACAAAGTCGAATGAAGCATATTCAATAACATCTCCTTAAGCAGCAGCCTCCTATTTGTAACCATATTTGTTTCTGTATGCGTCTAGCGATCGTTTTTTTAGGAATTTGTCCTATTTCGATCACCAGTGCTGTGGGTCTGTTACTGTTACATAGAAGCCATACTGCAGACAAAAAATACAGCAACTTCTTGACGTTTCTTTGACATCTTGTGAAGATTAACAGAAGATATATTATTTTTAATTCATAATTATATATTTTTGGGTGGGGTGAACTGCCCAGCGGTGGTCAATCAAGTAAAAATAAATGTCGGTGAAGGAAATGTCCGGCCAGAATGAAGGATCGTCAACCCACTCAGTCTTCAAATTGTAGGACTGGCAAGGTTTTACTGTTCCCTGATATCTCAGCTTACTCACGTATATTTGTCGGCCTCAGATGATAAGGATTGAGGCATAATCGGACAATTCACGGAGGATAGTTTGCCTCAGCCATTGTTCCTCTGGTGCCTTTTTGCCCAACCAGCGAGTAATCACGTGACCTTCGGTAGACGTCACTGTTTGTAAAACATTGGCCGTTCCCCATATGATCCACGAATAGTCCATTTTCGAGGAAATGCACCTCGCGATGCGCGTCCCAATATGTCCCTGTATTTCTCGTCATATTTTTTTATTTAACAAATAGAATATTAGCGATTTTTTTTTTTTGTAGCTGAAAATGACTGGAATGACTGCAAGCTTTAACCACTGGCGAACAAAATATTCTCTCCTTGAATGTGCAGTCATGGTTGCCAGTAGTTAAAACAATGATTCATTTTGGAAACCACCTTTAAAACTTACCTGAGAATTATATCGCTCCATGAAGGTAGGTTCGCCTCGATACGTGCCACTCACTTGAAAGGTGTTTATTCTGACTTTCTCGCATTCCGCGCATTCTTTCAAGCAGACCTGTCAATCAACTGGAGTGCCACAGAGGTGTTAGCAAAATTTTCCTCTGTATGACCCGCCCTACTCTGCCTCTGATTGGCTCATTCCCTAAAGTTAACCAATCGAATCAGTGAAGGTAGCATGTACCAAGCCAATTACAGGCAGAGGAGGGTTGTTCATGGCTTCATCATCGTGAAGGAAAAGAGGGCTACCTGGCACAACAGATAATTTACTGAATGATGCGCACCAGGAGCATTAGAAGTGGGTATACGCAATGCTAACTGAAAAATAAGTGGGTATACGCCGTATACCGCCGTATACCGTGGACTACACCACTGGTTTGGGCAAATATCAGCAACAATCTTCACTGTTGACTTAAAGAGCCCACATGGTGCTTTTTAGATTGTCCCCTTTCCTTAGTGTGTTACAGCTTTGTGTGCATGTAAAAGGTCTACAAACGTTGTTCTGCTACTTGTCCACATCACCACATGTAATATATTTGCATAGCATTTGCCAAGTGGATAGTTTGGCATGCCCGAAAACAAAGAATAATCGCAGGAGGTCCAATTGCAGACCCATGATCTGAGGCCTATGTAGGCCATGTAAACTCTCACTTATTTTATCTTAGCAAGGCATCAAAATGGTCCAGTTGCTGAAACGTCACTCATTATGGATTTAAAAGGCCTACTTTAAAAGAGGAGCCTGTAGTAACTCTGGGGCTGAGAAACGAGACCAATGAGAAACTGCAGTTCCTCAAACAGCCACTGGAGACGGACTTCAAAAGTAAGTCAGTCATAAAACTGAACCACTCACTCACTCACGCCCTCAACAGGGTGGAAAAAAGGGTCACTTCCTTGGACTCCTTTCCTCCTTTTCTGCCTCAATTGCTTACCATATGGAAATTAATGGAAAATGGTCTATTGTCTCAAAGTGAACTTTGTTGCGAATTAAATAATAATACAGTAAATATTACAGGACAAGTACTTAATCTTTACTCTAAAAAATGAATTTTCACTTTAATTGTAGACATTTTTAACCTGAACCATTGGCTTCATTTTGACCTCTTTGGCTGTTAGGTTTGGTTTAGCAGGTCTTTGGATGACCCTCACGACACTCGCGGCCATTTGGCATCACACAGTCGACCTTTTGTAAAAAAAAACAAAACAAAGAAAATCCTTGACAGTACCTTCAGATTCGACGGACAGACGGGCTCAGTGGCCAAAACCAGCTTCACCATTAAAGACTTCTAGCCAGTAGGCAGCATGATGCAACGGTGTTACATAGTGATGTAAACAAGCTATGGAAGAAACACCTTGACTTCGTTTCAGGCAGGTCAGAAGCAGTGTTTCCTGTGAGAGAAATAAACTCCCTTGCCGTGGACTTTGGACTTTTTAGGTTTGTATATCTTTTACATGAACAGAATAACAGCTTTATAGCACATGGAAGGTGAGGACAAAAAACCTGAAAGGCATCATATGGACTCTTAAATCTTTCTTTTCAAATCAGTCATTTTCCAAAATATTATTCACTGTCCAAGTGTTAAGTATGGAACTCATACACAACTGATTTTTCGTCAGTAATATTTACTGAAAGCGTTCCTTGGCAGACTTATGTGACGACAACAGATATGTAAACAATTGTATATTATTGTACATCAGCCAGAATTCCTTCTTCTATCGTTTACTTTTCTAAGCCCCCATGTATTATGCCTCATTTCTTATCTTTTAACTGTAATGTAAACAGGAGGACTGTGCCGCCGTATTTTATTATTTCATTTTATTATTTTTAGACAAAAAAAATCATCAGGGTCGAAGTCAGTACAGACAAGGTCTTGTGCCTCATCTTCATCCGAACACTCATGTGGCTCCTCCACTAGTGCAGCTGCAGTCTGAGCTTGTGCTAAAGCCCAAGCTGCTAAAGCAGAGGCAGCATTTGCTGAAAGGGAAAAGGAAGTCAAAATGGAGCAAACGCTTAGAAGTATCTTTAAAGGTCGAGAAGACACATCGAGAAATATCTCTGGATACTCTTCAGCTAGAGAAAAAGCTGCAGCTGCGCTAGCTAAGGCTGAAGCTTCAGAGGCAGCCATGGAAGAGGAAAATGAAGACCTCAACTTCAAAATTAATCTCCAGATTCAAGATCCAACAGAGCGCACAAAAGAATATGTGGAAGACCAGGCAAGGCATACTATCAGTCAGTCAACACCTGCATTACAGGGAACCACTACTGATACTGTTAGTCAACCTACCACTGCTGTGCAACGTGCACCAAAAGCTGCTGTTCAGTATCACATTCACACATGTCATGGGTTGGAAGTCAGGGAGCGCATGCTGATGCTCACATTACACTTTACAGGTAGAGCGCCCCAGAAAATGTGGCATTAAAAAGGAGAAATGCATCACGAGTCACACCGAGGTATTTAATCCTCCTCAAGCTCACCAGTGCACAGATGGTCAACAGGCTAATCAGATCTTGTCAGACTTCATCAGGTTTTTCGCAAGACGTGAACTTGCGTCCTCGGGGCTTCTCCAGTCTAGTGATCATTCAGAAAGCTACAGGGCTTGGAAAGTGTCATTATTGAATGCCATAAGAGGTTTAAATCTTACAGACACTGATACGATGGGCCTCTTGGTGAAGTGGCTCGGCACCAAATCAGCTGCACAGGTGAGAAGGGTAAGAGCTGTGTAAATCCACCCTCCAGAAAGAGGGCTCAAAATGACTCGGAACAGATTTGACCAATGGCAATGACGATAATGATGGCTGGGTTTGCTTGAGAGATGAGGAAGAGTATCACAAGTGGATCGGACATTTTAATGAGCCTGTTGGTATCATGGAGACAGGGATCTGACAAATTCTGAGCCAAGCAATGCCATCTTGATCGATAAACATCTGTAAAAGTTATATAATCCATATGCCCGCTGCCTGGTGACATCATAATATGCAAATTAGATGAGAAATTTACTCCCATCACAAACTTTGGGTCATACTGATGTTTTTTCTCATTTACAGTATATCTTTATCTCTAATCATTTTCAAGTTACAACCTTTTGAAAAAGTGATATCAAAACTGAGTATTTTATTGAAAAACTGTGGCGCCTCAACGTTTAAATTATCATTGTTATTGGATGTGTATATATACATGATCCGGCCTGCTGAAACGATATTTATACATTGTAGCAATAATAATAATGCTTATCTGCTTTTGTGTTTCAGTTTTACTGCTAGTAGCTACATTAAACAAATCCAACTTGGAGCCTTTCCCCAAGTCTAGTGATTGGAGATGAAGTTTATCTGCCTGTCAGTTCATGCAAGGCATGTGAGGATGACAGGACAAGGACAGTAAATGCAAAGCTGACTGTGTGTCAAACCACACTTTTGTTCATGTACACAAACAAAGTTCTGAAATCTGGATCCAAAACCATTGCGTGTTCATACATATTAACAGACTGACTAAAGAAATATTAAAAGAAAGATGTGTGGTTTCCTGTTAGCAGCAGCAAAACAGAAATGAAGCTTCCTCCTCCAACTAGAAGATAGCGGTCCTCCTTCTCAGAGCAGTGAAGAAAGAACTTTTAAAACAGCTTCTTGTGTCAGTATTTTCCAGTTGGACTGTATTTACTGTATGTATGTGATTGGACACAAACTGACTCCTGGATATGGCAGCTCTCTGGGGTCTCACCGTCCTGCTGCTCTTTGCTCCGTTCATCGGTTTGGCTGAATTTTGTTGTAAGTAACCAAAGTGTTTTTTTGAAGTTGGGTCGCTGTTTTTCTCATCCTTAACCCTCATCAGTGCACCTGGAATATAACAAGTTATATACTACATATTGGTATATAACTTGCCAGAATTTTTTATTTGGAAGTTGGATTTTTTTTTTTTTAGGTAATTGTTATCTACATAGTTGTCATCACGTACACCAAAGCTTGTTTGATTGAAAAATCATTTGGGTTCCATGTGGACCCCAGTCAGACTGTGCATCTTTTATTTATCTATGTTTGTGTTTTGTTGCTCTTGTGATGACTGCTTCAGTTGCATTGTGTTTCATTTCAATTCAGGAGTTCTTACACTAATATTGTAAGCAATACACTTCAGTAATCATCAATAATAATTTCATTGTTTCTTTCATATTTGTTTCTATAGACGACACACGTTTTAGGAAAATATACATTGAGAGGATATGGACAGGTACAGAAATATGAAACAAATGAAATACTACTGGGTCCAGCTGCACCCCAAGTGTACGGATTAATAGGGTTTGCCACGTGTACTGATGAGGGTCAAGAGTAAAATATTATTTATGTTTTACATATGAAGAAAAAACTGAAACAATAAAATAATAGCCAGCTTAAGGCTTCAACGTCTGATTTTTATAATCCATTTAAATCACTGTCTTTGAAAGAAGCACTTTACCACGCACTTAATAATGTGTGAAAACTTTAAAATTAATGTCACTGTTATATTTTATTATCATGAAATTCAGTTTGTTTTTCAGGTGGATATTGTTTGTTTACTGCTGGTTAAAATTGCTTTTCCGAAACCACCACGCCTTGACGATGAAACCTGTGAAATGAGTGAGATTATATCTGAAAAATAAAAACACAAAAAAAAAACACCTTTCCTGAAACTTTATGTTACAACTTTGAAGTTGCTCATTTGAAAAAAAATAAATTTTCATTCATTACAAAGAATAACACATCGATGTGGATTTTGATTAAGACTTTGATAATTCAGGATTTTCATGTCAGCACAAGATTACTGATAGAACACCTCAGTCTGTATGAAAAGTTACTTTATCCATTCTTACAGGAACATCTGTACTGAGGTCTACTCTCAGTCATTTGAAAAAGGAGAATTTTTGAAAACCTAAATATAGAGCCAACAATTAATTTAACACAGAACTAAAACTGAGCCTCTGCCAGGACCAAGTTGTGCGCTGAGAGGACAAATTCAAAACTCCACACTTGTGTTAATAAGCATCACATTACAAAAAAAAAAAGCATATATATACAGGGTGTCCCAAAAAATAAATCCACCTTTTAGCAGCTGATAACTAACTTCACACCACCAGACTTCTTTTTACGGGGATACCTAAAAGACAAAGTCTACACAATGAGACCTGCAACAGTCACTGAATTGAGAGCAACCATTGAACGTGAATGTACGCAAATACCAAGGGAACTGTTTCATGATGTGTGCTATTCCATCGCTTTGTGTTGTCGGCAGTGTCTGGACCAGAACGGACATCAGTTTGAGAACAGGCGGTGACAAAACAATAGAATGATGTTTGTAAATTCTTTTACACGTTGAAAATTAAACAAATCATAATAAACACCTAGTTTACAATTATTTAAAGTGTGTATACATTTTTGTGGGACACCCTGTATGTATATAGTGCAATTTTAACATTTTAAAACCTTAACATTCAAACAAATAAAATGAAAAATACTGTATGACTACTTGTGAGGAACTGTATTTTACTTTAAAATGTAACTACTACTTTAACTTTAATTCATATAAGTCAATTATATAACGTGTTTTGGGGAAAAAATGTCCTTGTGCAAGTAAAGTGTGTTTAACAATAAGATAAAATAAAGAATTTTTTTTTACTGCAATTAATGGAATAAGGCAATGCACATTAAACAACTAAAAAGTCGAACAGTAAAGTTGATTTCTTGCCGTGTCTCACCTCCTCTAGATGTACATTTTATGCTCTTCAAAGCAACACTTTTATTTTGACCTGAGATAGAAAAAGATAAACTCACAATACCTTCTCTGTAACTAAAACCTCAGAAAACATCAAATGCTACCATATAAGTGTGTGAAGCTATTTGTGTTTCAGAAAGTGGTTTTTCATTAATGCATCGCTTTGTGCAGTAAACAGACACACTTGTCTGGATACAGAAAATATTTTGTTCAACAGTTAGTGGCTGAAGAAAAAGAAGAACTGAAACTACCGTAATATGGGAAATATGTGCCGTATTTGTCAGTGGTTTTACAAATTCTGAGGTTTATTTTTAAATCTCTAAAAAATGTAAGTACATTTTCTAGTTCCTTCACTTACAGTGTAACATTTACTTTTTAAAACACACTTTTTGGGGTTTTAGAACCTAAAATAATAATGAAGAAGATGATTTTAAATTAGTTTTTTTAAATTACGCATAAGTAGCTCCCAAAAGAACAGGGTACATTTGTCCTCACAACTATGCATCTTTTCATCTGTCCATGGTTGGTATCTGATTATCCAGAGCAAGTTTTGCAAGACAGCAAATTCAAAAACAAATTCTAGCTTTTTTTTTTATCAGATCAACATTCATGAGGGCGGGTTTAGAAACATAGAAACATCCTGTTTATCTCAAAACTACCATGAATTGATTTTATCATGCAGAATAAAAGCTCGATGGAGCGTCTGTAAAGATGTAGGTAGCATGAAATGTGAGTCTAGCATCATATCAGATGAAAATGTGGGCAGCACACTTTCCAGACTGCAGCTACTTTTCCTCCTCAAATGAACCACAACCACTTTACCCAGCATGCAATCTGACTCTCAGACAAACTGAACTGAAAACCCGACAACATCTCTTCACCACAGCGACAACTAAAATGAGATCTTAGGAAAACATTTCAGTGTTGAAGTTTTGATGCATATTTAAATGATCTTTTTAAATCCTCAGATGACTTAAATCCAAGTGAAATAAAACAGACTGTTTCGACTGGACTTCCTGCAACGATCGAACCAACGTTCCCTTCAGAATGCAGAAGTCTCTCTGTTGATTACACCTGTTCAGGTAAGTGGAAAGACCAGAAGTGGAGACTTTCAGCAACATTATCAGAACATTTACATGGAAGATGTGCAGTTCAAACACTAACAGAGCATCTTTGTCAATCTGTTCTGAATACTGTTTCCCTGAAAGTGTCCAAAGATGAATCTGAACCGAGAAGATAACTGCTCATCCACACTGAGATACAAACACCAGTTATTGTAGAAATCCTGTCATACTTGTGTCTCCTCAGAAAATGGAAAAGTCAGTGACTCCAAGAAACTGTCTGAGCTGGAGCCTTTCACAGACTACACCTGTACTGGTCTGATTAAAGACAACAACGTCCCCTTAGATAAGAGAACTACACCGATCCCCGTCAGGATCGACTGCAGTAAGTTTGATATTTACTTTAACTCAGTGGAGTGAAAGTTTGTATCCTCAGAGGAGTAAATCACAGTAACAGGTAGAAGATTTATTATTGCTGACATCAACTGTGTTCCATCAGGTTTCACACCAAAGGAAATCACCTCAATGAGAAAAACAACCAACACTTCCATTGAGCTGACCTGGACAACAACCAGTGACAACTGCCAAGACGACCTTCCTAGACTTCAGAACCTTTCACTGTCTTATGACTGCAGCTGTGAGACGAGTGAAAGTAAAAGTAAGTAAAATAGTTTGGAGTCACTGTATTTTTTAGGGATTTTTAAAAATGAAATATGTTTAAATCCTCAGTGAGTCTCTTGCATTCAGATGTTTCTTTGTTCCAACGGTTCAGAACATTAAAGTAAATGTAAATGATGTTGTGTCATGTTGTGGTTTTCATTGTTATTAAAATACTCACATACAGTAATATACAGAACAAGCATTGAAATGTCACAGTTTGATGACAGTTTTCTACAGAAACATTGACGTGTTCACAGTTAAAAATGTTACTGTGCAGAAGATGAACTGATCTGAAACAGTTTTCTGCAGAAAGAGTGATAAAAGCAGTTTCTCAGTCTGCTGCTCATAGAGTAAACAGTGAATACTGAGGTTTTAGCTCACAGGACCACAATCAGAGCTGGAGATTCTTAATGTGTAACCTGACAAACAGACCAGAGTGTTTGTGGATATTTCTACAACTTTAACATGAGATTCAGTCATTTAAGTGTCTTTAGATTGACCTGCTGTTACTAAAACAGTTCAATAAGATTCTGTTACAGTTACAGGCAAATTGATTCGACGTCCTGATGGAGGAAAATGTGACTTTACTGGACTCTTACCGTACACTGAACACACCTGTGACATAGTTCCCACCTACAAAAAGGACAACAAAGATGACCAACGGCTAAGAGTTCCCCTGAAAACTGATGTTGGAAGTAAGTGAGCAAGAAAATATCAGATCACAGTCCTCAAAACACAGAACACAAAATGTCTAGTATTCATTCATCACAATTAAACTCTGTTTTGCTGCATTTCTGTTGTTTACCATCTCGTTAAGATCAATTTGTTGATGTAAAAATTATATCTTTTTAAAACACCTGGAACCTTTCAATGTAGAAACAGTGCAAATATTTTAGGAGAAAACTGAAATCATGTGATTCACAGAAATACAACTCCATTCTGTCTGGTACAGAAACTATGTTGAATTAACTCTGTACTTTGCTTTAATGAATGAACTAATAACTATCTAAGGTAGTTATTTAAAATATAATTATTCTTCTTCTTTTCCTTTCGGCTTTTCCCTTCAGGGGTCGCCACAGCGAATCAATTGCCTCCATCTCACCCTGTCTGCTGCATCTTCTTCTCTCACACCAACCACCTTCATGTCCTCTTTAACCACATCCATAAACCTCCTCTTTGGTCTTCCTCTCGGTTTCCTGCCTGGCAGTGGGAAACTCAGCATCCTTCTACCAATATATTCACTCTCTCTCCTCTGGACATGTCCGAATCATCTCAGTCTGGCCTCTCTGACTTTATCTCCAAAGCCTCTAACATGTGCTGTCCCTCTGATGTACTCATTCCTGATCCTATCCATCCTGGTCATTCCCAAAGAGAACCTCAGCATCTTCAGTTCTGCTACCTCCAGCTCTGCCTCCTGTCTTTTCCTCAGGGACACTGTCTCCAGACCAAACAACATGGCTGGTCTCACCACAGTTTTGTAAACCTTTCCTTTCATTTTAGCTGAAACTCTTCTATCACACATCACACCTGACACTTTTCTCCAGCTGTTCCAGCCTGCCTGTATACGCTTCTTTACCTCTTTTCCACACTCTCCATTGCTCTGGACTGTTGACCCTAAGTACTTAAAATCCTCCACCTTCTTGATCTCTTCTCCCTGTAACCTCACTCTTCCACTTGGGTCCCTCTCATTCACACACAGATACTCCGTCTTGCTGTGGCTAACCTTCATTCCTCTCCTTTCCAGGGCAAAACTCCACGCCTCTTGCTTCTCCTCCACCTGTTCCCTGCTCTCACTACAGATCACAATGTCATCTGCAAACATCATAGTCCATGGAGACTCCTGTCTAACCTCGCCTGTCATCCGGTCCATCACCATAGCAAACAAGAAGGGGCTCAGAGCTGATCCCTGATGTAGTCCCGCCTCCACCTTGAACTCCTCTGTTACTCCTACAGCACACCTCACCACTGTCTTACAGTCTTCATACATGTCCTGCACCACTCTAACATACTCCTCTGCCACTCCAGACTTCCTCATACAAAACCACAGTTCCTCTCTGGGCACCCTGTCATAAGCTTTCTCCAGATCTACAAAGACACAATGCAGCTCCTTCTGACCTTCTCTGTACTTCTTTATCAACATCCTCAAAGCAAATATTGCATCTGTTGTACTCTTTCTTGGCATGAAACTGTACTGCTGCTCACAGATGTTCACCTCTGCCCTTAGTCTAGCTTCAACTACTCTTTCCCATAGCTTCATCGTGTGGCTCATCAGCTTTATTCCTCTGTAGTTGCCACAACTCTGCACATTTCCCTTGTTCTTACTTGTTCACACTTCTCCTCCATTCCTCGGGCATCTTCTCACTATCTAAGATCCTGTTGAACAACCCAGTCAGAAACTCTACTGTTACCTCTCTGAGACACTTCCATACCTCCACAGGTATATCATCAGGACCAAGTGCCTTTCCACTCTTCATCCTCTTCAATGCCCTCCTCACTTCATCCTTACTAATCTTTGCTACTTCCTGGTCCACAGCAGTCACCTCTTCTACTCTTCATTCTCTCTCATTGTCCTTGTTCATCAAAATATAATTATATAATTATAAAATATAATTCTAAATGCAAGATATTTCTATTCACTGTTATAGAAAGTTGATGAAGGTAAATCCTGACACTCAGAGAGCACAGCAGCCCTGAACCTAACACCAATAGTGACAAAACATTATAATCAACATTTAAAATATTCTCTAATCATTAGTAAACAGATCAGTGTTCAACACTCACCAGAATCATATATTTTCTCATTGAAGTTCTTACTCTCAGTGTTTTTCTCTGTGATCTGTGAACGTGTAGAAATTTACCAGCTTCATTCAGTTCAGTTCAAATGTGTCTGCATGTCATTTTTCATCTCACAATTATTTATTGATAGTTTTTAATTTATTGAAATATATTTAAATCCAAGTCGAAACTACAAAGCAGTAAAAGGAAAACAAAAGCACAATTTAAAAGCCTCATAATTCATAATTCAAAGAAACATAAGATTAAAAAAAAACGGTTGATGCTACAGGTACGGACCCGTACCTGTAGCATCTGTACTAGAGGTACGGAGCCGTTAAGGTCACTGAAGAGCTGGCGCCGGTTAACTACTATTTGCTGCACATTACAGGCAGTTTATATGAATGACTTTGACGGCGAACATTGTATAATTTAACCAAAAATACTCTCACACTTTAGACATTGCAGTTTTTACGCTTTTAGACGCCGTGTATAAATTGTTTGAAGTCCAGTTCCTATTGATTAGTTTATCGCATTCAGTGGTGGAAGCGGCTGACGAACTCCATTGCAAATGTTCCCATTTAATTTCGGACGCTAATTTACAAGATAAAGTTAAGGATGTCGAATATGAAACAAACACTCGTGAATGGTGAGGAGCAGCTCTTTAATTCGGCATGAATTAAAAAAACCCACAAACTCGATTTACTGTGATATTGTGAGATTTGTTTGTGGTTATGTAACTTAGCCATTCAACAGAGTCCACTAACATTAAAGTGACTGACGTGCAGTGTCTGTGTTGACAGATGTAGAAAATACGTCAGGGTTTTGTTTAGGTTGTTAATATGTAATAGTCTGTCGCTACTTTTGAAGGTAAAAAAATACTTGTAGTTTGCTGGCTGTTAGTTCCACCATTTGTTTTGTTTGCTGTTTGTGCTTTATTAGAACAGGGTCACGTGAATAAAAAGTTTTGCTATTTTTAACAGTAGTGCTGATTTCAACCCCCAAATCGCTGTCCGTGAAAAAGTCAGATAATGATATTTATAAGACATTATGCATGATAGAAAAGAGAACAGCAGATGACTGACATGACAGGCTCGGCACGCAGATTCACCTCGAATCACGGAAGCGCCTTCATCACTCGGATTACTAAACCGGCTCATTAATATTTATGTATGTCGGATTACCAGCCAATCACAAAGCGCGTTCATCAGTCGGCTCATTAATATTTATGTAAGGGAAAGTGCCGTATCCGTAGGCCACAGGCTACGGGTACGGGTCCGTATCTGTAGACACTACCTAAAAAAAAATCTTGATACAAAAAATAAATTAATCTATTTTTTCAACAAATACACCAACGCACAAATGCACCAATATGGTAACATACAGATACCACAACATCTCTTTAGCTGTAAGCGTTGTATCTAAAGTAAAATATTTCCTCTTTTTTCAATCTCTTGCAGCACCAGAAGATATTGGATATCTGTACTGGATTCATCTCGAGAATACTGTGTATAAAGTAAGCTGTGACTATCCCGGTCGTTCGTTTGGACCAGAGACGATATACAGAGCACATATTTTTGATGATTACAGAAGAAATCTTGATGTTGATGATGACAGAACAAGTCTTTATGATGAGAAACGTGAGAGCAACAAGTGTGACTTTGAATTCAGAGATCTGAGCTACGGTACGAGATACGGAGTGGAGGTATGTATAATCCTGTTTTGTAATTCTTCAGAATATTCCTATTTTACTGCTCATTCATTGCTGGATGCTGTAATTCTTAATGACATTCTGTCTTTATAGGTGACTGTTTTCAATGGAGTGCTGGAGCGCAGACCCGAGACGAGATATATTTACACCGGGCGTATGTGCTGTTTTCATTGAAATCACAAAACATAATTTTACTGTGATATTTAACTCAGTTTCTCTTAATTGTATCTTGAATGTAACCATTTTGATATTCTTCTGTTGTAATCCTCATTTACAGACAACTACAAAGCTGCCATTATTAATTTTCTGTGCCTCCCCATTGCCAACATATTGGTTGTGGTGTTTATGGTGATCTATGAGAACTACATGAAGAAGCGCAGAGAGTCCAGAAGGTAAAGACCACGTATCAAACCTCCTGAATAAGTCTGACTGTCACTGATTTGTTTCAGTTTACATACAAAGCCACATTTTCATTTACTCTATTATTTTCTCCACAGTGGTGTGAATGACGACATGATGCTTGAATCAACAGCAAGTGAGTAAAATATTAACATCATTATTTGAACACTGTATTGACCTGATATGTTATTCTCCAAAAACTGTGGAACATTATAATAATTTGTAGCTGTAAATGTGTAAAAGAGCTGAGTCAAGAGAAGTTTTAGAAGCATACTGAGGCGTGATGTTGTGCTGCAGTTGTACTTTGTGTCATGTTTCCTCTTTGTTGTCATAGTCTACATGAATACACGACCTCCTGGATGGCGTCATAAAGCAGCTCGCTGATGAAGGAAGGCCTGATGGAGCTTCACATCAAATCACCATTTACTCTCGATGATAAGTTTTCAAGTTATTCAGCTTGCAGAAGATCTTTTATCACATTTTAGAGGCTATTGTTAAATTTGTATTATTGTTATTAGCCAAGAGCTCCAATATTGTACTCTATTGAAATATTGTTTAACAAAGTAAATTCTGTGGTATCTTCATCACTTTGTTGCATTTTGGAATTTAAATGATTTTGCTGCTTTGGTGTGCATATTTTACCATGGTGGAAAGTGTCAGTTTTCATTCTGATGTTTTGAACCAAGTCTGGTTAAATAAATAAAATCAACTTAATCACAATGATGTACAGACGTGTTGCTGATTTTTAGACAAACCTCCAGAAGTCAACAGTGTAGCTTTGCTGAAAATCTGTGGAATAGAAAAGCTACAGCAATGAATTGTTCAATGGTGGATTCAGAAAGCTTCATCAACATGTAAAGTTGAGAAACATGTGACCGTATCAAGTACAGTGTGAGACACAGTGACTGCATTCAAATGCTTTTCTTTCACTGGTAAAGATGCAGCATCACAAACTAGACCAAGGAAGAAAAACACTGCCAGGTTTAGAAAACAGATACCTTAACAGCCTGGATACACATTTGTACATAAACACAAACCAAGCGCTGAAAACTGGATCCAAATATACCTGTACATACATATGGACAGACTGACTAATAGAAATATGAGCAGAAAGACGTGTGGTTTCCTGTTTGAAGCAGCAGAGATGAGGCTTCCTCTACCAAAGTGAAGGTAGCAGTCCTCTTTCTAGGCCGAGACAAAAAACCTGCTGCTCTTTCCTCAGATCATTGGTTTGGGCAAATATCAGCAACAACCTTCACTGTTGACTTAAAGAGCCCACATGGTGCTTTTTGGATTGTCCCCTTTCCTTAGTGTGTTACAGCTTTGTGTACATGTAAAAGGTCTGCAAACGTTGTTCTGCTACTTGTCTGCATCACCGTGTAGGTGATGTAGGCATCAAAAATGTTTTTATTATGAAAATGGTCCAGTTGCTGAAATGTCACTCATAATGGATCTAAAATACCTAATTTAAAAAGAGGAGCCTGTAGTAACCTCTGGGGATGAGAAAAGAGACCAATGAGAAACTGCAGTTCATCAAACAGCCACTGGAGACGGACTTCAAAAGTAAGTCAGTCATAAAACCGAACCACTCACTCACTCAGGCCCTCAACAGGGTGGAAAAAAGGTCACTTCCTTGGACTCTCTCTCCTTTACTGCCTCCCGCCCTCCTTCCCTCACCCCCATGGTTTCTTAAGCTTGTGTTCATGTGGTTTTCTTATAGAGTGTTTTTTTAAAATAAAATATTCATCTAATATTTAAAACTAAATTATTAGCAAAATGTTTATTTCATTGTTTTTTGATGATTAAAACAAATTAAGGCTTCAAGTTATGCTTAATGAAGGATGTGGACGCTTCAAGTAAAAGGCGGGTACCCAGAGATGTTAGCATGGCCCGCCTCAGTTCAATCAGGCTCCACTACACAGTGGAGGATGGTATAATGTTTCAGTGAGTGCCACCACTCCTGATAAATGGATGTATTTTTTTCTTTTTAGGTGACTGCTTTCCAAGGAATATTTCAGATCGTGATCAACAGAACACAACATAAGACACTACCGTTTGGATATTACTCTGTTAAAATGGTCATTTCACGGACACTGACTAAGCTGTCATTGTTGTTCAGGTCTTCATTGTCACCACACGGTTGGTGTTGGTTGTGGCAGTCTACAAGACCTGTGTTCTGTAACAACATTCAGGAAACAAAGAAAGAAAGTCCTGATGGAGCTGCTGATCAATTATTAAGTTGTTCTATGTGCAGTAAGTCTTTTACATTGGCATATAGTTTTGGTTCCACATGTTCTTTTCTCTTGTTTGAATGTGTACTTTGTGGCAGAAGGAACTGTCCACTGAGTTTCAATCTTGATATGACAGGCTTTTTAAGATCTTCTACTCGTTTTATGATTATACAGAACTCAGGCATAGAATTATACCAAAATGAGCACTGATTGGGAGAATATGGTTTACTATTATTTATTCTGAGTGACATCCAATTTTTCCACAAATTCTAAGAAATGTAACCTGAATGAACAGGACAAAACGGGAGGTTAGACTAAATTAAAATTCATTTATGTGTACGGGTCTGATTGAAACTCCATAAAATAAGATTAGACATCCTCCAGTGAACACAATTCACTGTTTCAACACTCCCACATTTAATTTACATTTAGTATTCATTTTAATACCTGCTGGGGCCTTTCTGAGAGAACTGAATTCAATGCTGATGCTGTGGGAGACAATAAGAAAAAGTTGGTAAGAATGGATGATTTAAATTTTGTGAAATAAGGTCATACATTAAGTCTTACATCCTGGCCATACTGATGTGTCTTGAATGTTCTTTTGTGATTTTTGCATATTGTTTATTTGTAATCGTGTGCATGACAAATAATGCCACGTAAACAAAAGTAAAATCATAGCAGCAGCTGCCCTGTGGATGATGTTATATAGATGTCAACCTTTTCAGCAAAGTCAAGCAACTACTGCCACAAATTTGATACTTCTGCCACCTGCAGGAAATTAAAGTCGACAAATGAGTTTGCGTGTGTCTCTGCAGTGTTTTTTCTTGGGTTTTTAACAGTGTGTTTTGAGATGTCATATGTATGTTTATATGTTTTTGCTTAAATATTGCAAAATGGTCTATTGTCTCAAAACTGTGAACTTTGTTGGGATTTAAATAATCGTATAGTAGATATTATAGGGCAAGTACTTAATCTATACTAAAAAAATATTGAAATGATACCGTCGGCTCCATTTTGATCTCTTTTGGCTGTTAGGTTTGGTTTAGCAGGCTCTTTGGATCACCCTCACAGCACTCTCGGTCATTTGGCATCACACAGTTGATCTTCTGTAAAAAAAACAAAAAGAAAAATCCTCGACAGCTCCTTCAGATTCAACAGACAGATGGGCTTAGTGGCCAAAACCAGCTTTCACCAGTCAAAAGTTCGAGCTGCTTCTTCAAGACTTGGAAAAATGTATTCACGCCTTTATCACCATCCAAACGGACGACTGTGATTCTCTACATGACGATGTCGAACAGTCAACTTTTAACAATAGAAAGGAAAAGTAATCTCATAACCCAGTACAGTGGTGGGGGAAAAAAAAACTTTTGACGTCTTTAAAATTTTACACAATCTCAAATATTATCATGAAATTTTTGTGAAAAAAGGGGTTTTTTTGTGTTTCAAAAGGTGTGACTGCATTAGACGGACACAAATACAAAAATCTAACAAAACTAAATTCCACCAAAATGACCCAAAACTCAAAAAATTTCTTATTTTCATAGAACTAATCAATTTAAAGTTTTTAATGGCTTTTTTAAAGGATTTGTTTATTATTATGGCTGTGATTGTACTAAAATAAACTGCACTTGAAGAGTTCCCCTAAGAGTGATACCTAATGCAATATTTCACAAATACATGAGGTGTCCGAAAACTTACTTCCACCACAGTACACACGTGGACAAAATTGTTGGTACCCCTCAGTTAAAGAAGGAAAAACCCACAATTCTCACTGAAATCACTTGAAACTCACAAAAGTAACAATAAATAAAAATTTATTGAAAATTAAATAATCAAAAACAGCCATTACTTTTGAATTGTTGATTAACATAATTATTTAAAAAAAACAAACTAATGAAACAGGCCTGGACATAAATGATGGTACCTCTATAAAAGATTGAAAACTATTTGACCAGAGTGACATGATTAACTCAGGTGTGTCATTTAATTGACATCACAGGTGTTTCCAAACTCATAATCAGTCAGTTTGCCTATTTAAAGGGAGACAAGTAGTCACCCTGCTGTTTGGTGAAAAGGTGTGTACCACACTGAACATGGACAACAGAAAGCGAAGGAGAGAATTGTCCCAGGACATCCGAAAAAAAATTATAGACAAACATCTTAAAGGTAAAGGCTATAAGACCATCTCTAAACAGCTTGAAGTTCCTGTGACAACAGTGGCTCATATTATTCAGAAGTTCAAGACCCACGGGACAGTAGCCAACCTCCCTGGACGTGGCCGCAAGAGGAAAATTGATGACAAATTGAAGAGACGGATCGTTCAAATTGTATCCAAAGAGCCCAGAGCAACCTCCAAAGAAATTAAAGGTGAACTCCAAGGCCAAAGTACATCAGTGTCAGATTGCACCATTCGTCGTTGTTTGAGCCAAAGTGGACTTCATGGGAGACGACCAAGGAGGACACCACTGCTGAAAAAAACTCATAAAAAAGCCAGACTGGAATTTGCAAAAATGCATGTTGACAAGCCACAAAGCTTCTGGGAGAATGTCCTTTGGACAGATGAGGCCAAACTGGAGCTTTTTGGTAAGGCACATCAACTCTATGTTCATAGACTCAAAAACCAAGCATACGAAGAAAAGAACACTGTCCCTACGGTGAAACATGGAGGAGGCTCAGTAATGTTTTGGGGCTGCTTTGCTGCATCTGGCACAGGGTGTCTTGAAAGTGTGCAAGGTACGATGAAATCTGAAGACTATCAAGGCATTCTGGAGAGAAATGTGCTGCCGAGTGTCAGAAAGCTTGGTCTCAGTCGCAGGTCATGGGTCTTCCAACAGGACAACGATCCAAAACACACAGCCAAAAACACCCAAGAATGGCTGAGAGAAAAGCGTTGGACTATTCTAAAGTGGCCTTCTATGAGCCCAGATCTGAATCCCATTGAACATATGTGGAAGGAGCTGAAACATGCCATTTGGAGAAGACACCCATCAAACCTGAGACAACTGGAGCTGTTTGCTCATGAGGAGTGGGCCAAAATACCTGTTGACAGCTGCAGAACGCTCATTGACAAATACAGAAATCGTTTAATTGCAGTGATTGCCTCAAAAGGTTGTGCAACAAAATATTAAGTTATGGGTACCATCATTTTTATCCAGCCCTATTTCATTAGTTTGTTTTTTTAAATAATTATGTTAATCAACAATTCAAAAGTGATGGCTGATTTTGATTATTTAATTTTCAATAAATTTTTATTTATTGTTACTTTTGTGAGTTTCAAGTGATTTCAGTGAGAATTGTGGGTTTTTCCTTCTTTAACTGAGGGGTACCAACAATTTTGTCCACGTGTGTATGTAGTAGTTACAGTATAGCTTCTCTCCACTGGCTTTCTTCCTGTTCAAAGATTTAATTCTTTGTTTTCAAGGTTTTAAATAGAATGACTCATCTTATTTACACTTACATACCCCAGTTAGAGCACTGAGGTCAACTAACACGATGCTCTTGAATGTTTCAGGATCTACACACAAAAGGAAATGGAGCTTCTGCAGTAGCTGGTCCTAAACTGTGAAACATTTTGCCTGTTCAACAACTTCTGAGACTTTAAAAACGTTTAACTCACTGCTATTGGCCCACGTCTTCCCTTTAGCATTCCATGAAAGCAGAGTTTCATCTTTTATTGTTTTTTCCTTTATTTTATTGTTTTTATTCAGACTTGTGTTTCAGTCATTGTGCTTGTCTTACGAGTTGCTATTTATACTTGTATAACACTTCGGTTTAACTCCCGTGTTTAATAAATAAATTTGACTTCACCTCTAAGCTTGTAGTTCAAATCCACCACTGTCCCACATGCAGTTGGGGTTCCTCAAGTTTAGAGGCTGCAGTCCATCCCAAGAAGCCACTAAATGGAAGTGACATAAATACACTCACCAATATGCTGGTATAGTTGGTCTGTAGTCCATCACAATGAAATACCTCAACTCTGAACCAGCAGCTTGGTCTTTCGTGGCAAAAGGACCCACATGATCAGGAACTACCCAACAGGAAATGTAGCTCTGCAGCTGGATGGTGTTGGCTGAGCTTTATGCTTGGCAGTTTGCATAAATCTTACCATTTTTCTTTTCTTCATTCATGTGTTATTGTTTATTTGGTTAAAACAAGTGATGCCCTGGAGGAAATGTATACAATCAAAGCCTGTTATGACTCAGAAATGTTTAAAAGCTGGATGAGAAGTGAAATCCATTAAAACCAGATAAGAGATTCAAACACTCACTCCTTCTGTCCAAAAGAAATTTCAAAGCTTTATTACATTTAGTTTGCATACAAGGTGTTTGTGATGTGGGTATTTACTTTGACATGAAATGTTCAGACAACAGCTAAACTACCAAGACAATAAATATGACTTGCCAATATTTTACTTTCTGGACAACACCTGGACTCTGATACCAATTTCAAAGGGCATGCATAAAAGCAAACTGGGCTAAGCTAGAAGGGCTGGGACACACTGGAGCACTGTCATACAACGGAAAAAAAATAAAATCAAGAGTCATATTTGTTAAAGTGACGTAGCACTTGTGTGTAATAAACAACCCCCGAGTGAGGATCTACACTTCTGTCAAAAACCAGAAAACACAACCATTCCTGCACAGATCCAGCCATATTCCTTGTAACTGTGGTACTTTGGTGTTGCGAAAGGCCATGATGTGAATGCATTATACAGCCATTATCACTGCATCATGTGCTATATTTAAATATGCTTAAAAGAAAGTCTGAAACATTAGAATCTGTTTCCCTTAAACCATTTAAGAATCTATTTTTGGTATTTTTCTGCTTGTAACTAGCAGGGAATTCTGTATAGCATCAAAACTAAAATATCTAAAAAGTGCTTTAAAGCAATTGCTTCACTGTAAATACAACAAAATACTGAAACGTTTTGGTGCTATACAGATGTTGTCATTCAGAGAGCATAAAGATAGAAGTTTAACTACTGGGGGCGAAGATGATGAAAAATTAAGAGTTACTAAAATGGGGGAAAAATGTTCTGTCACTGTGGGAATGAAAAGCAAGAGAAACAAAGTAAATCTAGGACAAGGTGTACGATTACTAACTAAAATTGCCAACACTGTCTCTGTAAGTCTCTGACAAATAGCTACCAACATACTATCAAAATATTCTGTTAACCAAAACAAAATAACTTACATTTTCCTGCACCTACAGTCAAGCCTGAAATTATTCATACTCCCCACAAATGTTGGCTTAAAGTTACTTTTATTCAACCAGCAAGTTTTTATGTGATTGGAAATGACACAGGTGTTTCCCAAAAGACAATAAGATGATGTACATGAGGCATCATTGTGGAAAAAATAATTTCTTAGCTTTAATTTACATTTTAAAGGTAACTTTAAGTTGAAATTTGCTTAGAGGTGTGAGTAACTTCAGGCTTGACTGTATAAGCTTTGATGTTGTATATAACATGTTAATAGCATCAAATGTTAATTAAAAAAGAAAGGAAATCTGTAAAAACAGTGGGCATACAATTTCAATGAAGGGCTAACAGGCTATTTGACAATGTTAAAAGAGAATTCATAAGACAGTGAAAGAAACCAATCATTTTTCACCTACTAAACCTTCGATGGTGTGTCATTGTTATTATGTAAACCAGCGGTAGTCAGCGCTGATCACTTGTGACCCACTGGTGTAAACCTATTCACTGTAAAAACAAAAAACAAACAAACAAACAAACAAAAACCCTTCTGAATGCACAACAGGTCACTCAAACCCTTTATTCATTCAGGGAGGGTTTTATTCTTCGCTATGCACAGTAAAACTAAATTAGTCCGGCTGATATTTTTTTCCTTTTCTTTTTTAGACCAAGTCTTTGATATACTTGTCATACATTGTATATATAAGTTGCTCTGGATGTTGATTTTTGTCTTATTTCCTCTCAGCTGAGGACATAAGTTAGGCACACTCTGGTTACCTAGCATAGATGGCTGCATAAGGAAAGGATCTATTGTCTGATGTTTGTTTCTTAAAAACACACAAACTGCAATTTGCACAGCAACATGAACAAATTCTTGGTGGTAAGGCTTTATAATAAGGCATGTTAATAAATCATTTATACAACGGTTACATTTACATGATAAACCCTTAAAAGCAATTATATAACATGAGTAGATTACTTATGTTTGTAAGACACTTGAAAAATGTTGTAAATGCTGAATCGATTCATTTACTACACCTCATTTATCAGCTTGAGGTATTCTGCAGCTCTATATTTGAAAGCAAGTACTGCATATACTCTCGGTGTAAAAGTAATCTAAGTAACAATACAATGTATAAAACTTGAAAATGTAGCATTCTTTATCACAAAATAGTGGACACAAGACTACAGGTTTAAATATATAGACAATTTCTGATCTTAAGTCTGTAAATACTGCCTATGTATCCGTTTATATCCATCTCTCTAAATCTATATATCTATGTCTAAATATCTATACATACATATCTAAATATCTAGATGGATAAATGAAAGTTCAATTGTTAGATTGTTTTCATTTATCAAACTGATAAAATAGATGTAATAAATGCATCAGTTGTTGATCATTTTACTGTTAATACACAGACCATTATTGCTTTTGTAAATAATCCCTTCTATGTTCACAAGTTTATGTCTTTTTACTGTTCTGATGGTAGGTTTACCACTCATAAACATGTGTTATGCATAAATTCCACATTTACAGCACTACTTGGTAATACATTGTAAATGGTTTATTACCACATTTCTAAATGATTTGTGTGCAACCTATTGATGTTATCTAACATCTTTTAAGGGCTTTAAATATCAAACGAACCATTTGGTAATGCATTGTAAATGGCTTATTAACACACCGTTATAAAACCATTTTGTCTAGTTTGACCACATTTCTAGTGGGTCAGATGCATCCATTGAACCACGATGGAGAACAATGTGGTTCGACTTTGATTTATGTGATTTTTACCGGCGCTACAAAACCTCACATTATGCAACAACAGTATACTTTGTCTAAGTTGAACTAAGGAGGAAATATTTTGGTGTCAGTGACTAAGGTAAACAGAGAATGTAAAACTGCTTTTGTTACAGCTCCCATGCCTTCTAGGCTGTCAAAAAAGATGCATTCTGAATTTTTCAAAGACAACACATAGGTGCCAAAATGACTTACATTCCAAGTGTTGTGGAGACATTTGCCCATGTTCTCCCCCTAGCACGTCTCTAGTCTACCATCTACTATGTTCCTTCCTTTCCTCATACATTCATTAGACATGATCACCCTGCTAGCCTTCCAGTACCAGGGTAAAAAGTGCAACACAACAACACTTCAACCATCAGTTACACTCTGTTGCGTCTCAGATTTGCTGTCATTGAGTGAAAGTCTTTTCACTCCAATTTTAGCTGAAATGTTGCATGGTCTTTCCCTGTGCCATTTGATAACTACAGGTCTAATTTGACACACCATAAGCCTACAAGGTGATATTTCGTCTTAGTTGCAACGATTAACGGTTTAACTAAAAAACACTGAACGTTACAATTTTCCAAATTTTACCTGTTTCCAGTATACCTGCTTTCTATCAGTATATCTGCTAGTAGCAGCTGCTGAAGGACAGCTTTACATCACTACATGAAAAAATGACATGCTTTTTAAAGCCAAAGCAACACATCAGTGAGCTACAATACACTGATTTTCAGTGTAATAATAACATTACTGAAGTTTAAGGAATGGGAGATCCATGGACAAAAAGTATCATCTCTATAATCTTTATCCTAGGGCAGAAAAGGTTTGGGTGTCAGTCATGTTAGTGACTATACCATCTCCATGACAATAAAAATCTGTTACATGTACATGTACTACTTACTCCAGAGCTGTGCTCTGAAAATAAGCTGTAAGGTTTATTACGAGTCCAGCATGAAAAGCAAGAGGGGATGTTGGGAGGAGTTCTGCAAGGCATAGTGTGTGTAACTCTGGGCTTAACTGCCCTGTGTCATGTTCTGCATGTGTTTGGCAATGTCGTACACGTAGGTGATGTCCGGCCTCTTCTCCGGGTCGGGGTTGATGCACATATCTACCAAGTTCCTCAGCTGGTGATAGGGGTGGGGGTGAAAGTTGGGAGGAAAATGGAGAAATGATACAGTCAATGACAGAACTGTGGATTTTAAAACAGCTGTAAGGAGAAATGAACAAACCTCCGGTAACACCCTCCAAATGATCAGCCATACCAAAAATGGCGCAACAAGTAACCAAACTGAGACGAAGATGCAAGGCTCGGTTACTGCACTAATCGCTTATTGGTCTGCCGAATCCACTTTTACCAGAGCCCACACATGCACACCCACACACATGCACATACGCACGCTGCTGCCACTCCACTGCCATCCGGAGACAGCACTTACACTTGAAGCTGAGCGCGGCGGTTGATTGGAGCAGATAGACAGACAGGCTCGCAGGCGGTACAGCCACCGCCATCATTAAAAAAGAAGATAATAAAAGATGGAGAGGAAAGGGGGGAAAAAAAACATCTACATGAGGTCGCTATGGTAACCGTCTGCCGACTTCCTGGCCGCTGTTGCGTGGCTCCGGCTTGGACGAGTCCTCATCCGCCGTTGTGTATAGATGTGCATGTGTGTGCGCAAGTGTGTGTCTGTGTGCATGAATGAGGGAGAAAAGTGAGAGAAAGATGCAAATTCAGACAGTCTGAGAATTAGTCGCACAGAATGGAGATGGTGATGGGGTGGGGGTGGGGGTGCAGAGATGCAGATATGTAAAATATTCATGCGCTTCTTTGCATGGCGAGTGTGGTGGGGGAGTGTCAGGTGGAGGGGGTGGGGGGTGGGAGCTAGTGAAGGGAGGCGTGGGGGGGGAAGCATAGACGGAGATGGTTAAATGACACAACAAAGATGAGCAGCTGACAGTTTGCTGCCGATCCTTCAGGAGCATTGTTTACATCCAGACAGGCGCTGCAGGCACCCCCCTCATCTCCATCTCTCCATCGCCCTGTCTCTCGCTCTATCATTCCCTCTCTCTTTCGCTTTGTCTTCCTTTCTCCTGGATGGGGGTGACATGTGGGGCAACGCAGAAGCTCAGCGTGGTTGGTGTGTGTGTGTGTGTGTGTGTGTGTGTGTGTGTGTGTGTGTGTGTGTGTGTGTGTGGAAAGAGAGCTCTTGTAACAAATATAGCCTCCACTTACACAATATCTTTTCCAAGTACAAACACACACACTCACACAGATACCACAGAGGCTTAAACACCTTGCAATTAGCCTTTATCAGCCTAATGAAGTAAATAGCACAGCGTAATAAAAGCCTCGCTCTGCAGGGTTTACTATTTGACAAGAGAGATATGAATAAGGATAGCCCTTTAAAATTAGCCACTGTGGATTTGTGTATGCAGATACACTGATTGTGGTGGAGGGAATGTGATGAATAGGTATAACTGGAAGAGCTTGCTTTAAGGACCATACCTGCACGTTTTCAGGTTTCAGCCTCAAAAGTATATAAAATGCATGCTTTACATTTTTGCTAAACCTTTATAGTTTTTGTTCGGTTGTACTGTTCCAAGCAGCCATTTGTTTTCAATCGTTTCCATATGGCAATAAAACAAACATCCAATAAAACCAAAAACTTAACTTTAGCACGAAAAAACATACTTGATGTTTACTGTCTCAGTAACGCACCAGTGGATCTTCTTAAAAATGCCTAAGATGCAAGAAGTTCATAAAACTCAGCAGCATGGTTAACTGTGATGGAACGCATATTTAATTAAGAGCTGGAAAAAAAAAATCAGCGGAGTATAATCAATAAAGGACAAACGTGCAAGAGCTTCTGGTTTCAGGTTTTCAAACAAAAGGTAGAACAGTTTTTCTATTTTTCAGTATCATGGTGAAGTTAGGAATATATCAGTTTTGGACTCGTATTCGGACAAAAGCTACATTTGATGAGATCGGCCCTGGATTGAAGCTGTTACCTTGGGCATTTTAAACCACACAACAGTTTATCAATCGATAATGAAAATCAGTTTTAATCAAATACACAACATCATTTGTAGGATAGGAGATGAAACATGGGTTGTGTCGGAATCACTGGAACGGTCCTTTAATTAGATTAGATTGTTATCAAGAAATATGATCTGCTGTGTAATGTCTGCTCTCTAATAATTAGCAGCTATTAAGCAATTATAATAACTCAATGTTTTAGTGAGTCAGTAACAAAGCACAGCATCACTGCCAAATGGATCCAATACCTGCAGTGTATCCACATATGTGACTATGAATCAGTGTCTCAGGTTGTGCGTGTATGTGCATTCGACTAAATGCATTTAAGAGGAAAGAGACAGAAAAAATGCCACCCACACAAAGAGGGCATGCAAATACAAAGCCATGCAGATTCATGCACATGTCACCGGTAATCAGCAATAAGGCGATCTTTAACCACAGCCTGACTACATTACATTTTTGTGCATGGATAAGTCTTCACAGAATTACAGCAGATGATTTAATGTTTAGTTCGGGAAACATGACACTCTAGCCCATTTACTTTCACCCCGCTCTCAAGCATGACCAGATGCTTTTGATATGTGCATTTCATTTTCCAAACGGCTAAAATCACAGCCAGTCTTTTGATCACAGAGTAATATCGTACCGTAGTGTAGCTCAGACAGATGGGTGGATTTCATATCAAAAATAACTTCAACAGTCCATGCAAGTAAAAATCAGGCAACTGGTATAAAGAAAAGAAAGAAAATGACCTCTTCATAAAATAGTAGTTCATTAAGGGACTTTGTCAATTATTTTTAAGGTGTTTAGGAGTCCAGACTACCGTGGGTCGTTTCCAAACACCGAGCACGTCCATATCTATTCTGTGCCAGAGCAGTAAAAGATGACTGATAAGACTACAAGCACTTACCTCCTCTGAGTAGTGATCTGAGGGAAGAGGGGGGTAGTCACATTGTTCTATCTTCTTACAAAGCGAGTAGAGGTTCATCTTATCCCCATAGAACGGACTCTGTAGGGCTGCCATCTAAAGCGTAGACATATGAAGAAACAGGGAAGGGACATATAGAGAGAAGAGAGGGCAGGACAAGAGCAAAGGGTGAGAGAATCAAGTTAAAATCACAACTAAAACAGACTCCGCAAGTAAAATACAAAAGACTGTGCATAAGCAGAGTCTGCGCAGTTTATTGTTGCTGAGGTTTATCTTATTGATTAAAGTATGGACTGGGTATGGGAAACAAATAGGGAAAGGCAAAATGTCAATATGTCTAAAGTTTTGGTTCATATCAAATCAGTACACCATCTTTTTATTTTTTTGAACAAACAGTGGTATAAAATACAAGTGAACCAAAACAAAATAAAAATCCATGAAAGCTTCCCTTAACTAGTGTTTTTTTCCTCCAGTTTGCTGGCCTTTTCTGTGATGCGGCTTTGAAAACTTGAAAATGTGTCTTTCCTCTCATGAAAATGAGAGAAAAGACAGAGGTGAGGAAAGAAGAGAGGCATGCGAGAAAAGGGGTGTAGGGGTACGAGGAGAGAATTTCTCAGTTTGCTGGAGCAGTAAGAAAACCATATTCTCAAGAAAAACAAATGCAAGCAAGCAGAGCAGAGGTAGGGCAAATGGGAATGGGAAGGAAGAATTGAAAGCATAAGGAAACCTTTGCTGGTGAGTGGAAACAGGCGAAGAATCCTTCATGCCTTTCTAAGAATAGTAAACTAGCATGTCATGTTTGCCAGGCTTAGTGACTGACTCACTTCCTATTTTTTTAAAGATGCGTGTGCAAGGTGAAGCCCAAAGCAAACTTGCATAACAAGCACATTTAATATAAAATTTTCCCTCATTTAAATACTTGGCCTTTACCATCAACATTTATCATTGAAGGTAACTCGCTGCTTGAGGGTATTGGCTTGGTATTCTCTTTTCATGAATTTACAAAAGAATGTTATATAGGAAAAGATGGTGCGCACTAAATGTACAACCAATACGATATCAAACAAGGCTTTTATCAGGTATTCCTTGGAAATCATATGCAAAAAGTTGCACTATTTAATATGTATACCTACATCTTGTGTGAAATCCATATTTTAATTCAGTGCCCTGCAACTGTTTTTTGGCAGAGAACCCTGACATGTTGCTGCACATCTCAATGACTTCCTGGAGAGAGTGAGCGTCTTCTGGACCAATGTAGAAACCTGACTTCAGGCCACTGATGGACACACACTGCTGATAGCTTTCTGTGCGTTTCCCTTGCAGGTTCCACCTCCAGGCTTATTGCATAGTTTTGTTTCTAAACTTTGCATGTGTTGATAACAAGGGAATGATGGCAAACTGGAATTAGGAACATGCTTTGCTATAAGAAAAAACACATCACAGGTTTGTCTGTGGGCAGATGAAATTTTACACATTATTATTTCAACCATTTTCAGGTGTCTCTGCCTTATTGTTAGAGAAAGTACAGTACGTATTTGACAGCCTGCTAATTGGTAGCGTGAAAGCAGATGAGAACAAAGTCTCCACATATGAATCCAAATGGAATTCTTCCATACAGAACACAGCAGGTTAGTGTGAATCTGCCAGCTTCCACAATATTGGGAACTACAGAGACAAAATATTTCAGTGTGAATAAGACCAAGAAGGAAAAAGGAGCTGAATTACAGACGATGTGTTTTAGCAGGAACAGGAAGAGACAAAGTTGTGCCGCTGAATGCACATAAATTTGCACTGCACTTGCAACACTTCTTGCCTTTCTCTTACTTAGAAATAAACTCAGTGGATCATTCTATTTTTCTTGCAGACTATAAAAAAAAAAACTATTACTGCTCGACTGATTCACACACCTGTAACATCTAGGACTACTGTTAAGATAAAAAAAAATTGCTAAGTGACATGGTCTCAGAGACAGAAGACAGGAAAGTCCTTGTTTCCTATCGGACAGATTTTGACAGAGTCTCTGTCACAGCTTCCACTAGGAAGTCAAGATGACGGCAGCAGAATCTCTCCTCTGGACACTATTTATCTTCATGCATTCTTGTGCACTCTTAATCAAACAGACAGATTAATACAGCATGGTCTCACCAAAATACACAACATTAAGCATAGAGGATCTCCTTCGATCTGTCTCTCCTCGGACACCTCTCTCCCTCTGCTGAGCGTTACTACTGAGGCTGGCACAGCAGGTGGTTGACAGTGATGGGAAGTGTGTGGAAATGCATAATCCTGTTTATCAGCAAGGATACACTAGTGTTCGGAAGAAAGCTTCATATTTGTGGCCTAACATTTTCACGATGATTCACTAGTGATTATGTTAATCAGATATGGGCATATGCACATACAGCAAAGCTTGAACACAGGAGTACATCCTTGAAAATGCACACTCACTGGAGAAAACAAACTGCATTTTCAGAAGGACACTGCTACAGTAAGCAGTCTGGCTCTGGTATAATGGCATAATACATAAGAACTCTGTGATGTACATAAACTATGCGAGCTGAATTTTAAACATTAAGCACGAGACACATATGCTACTTAAATTTAAAAGCAATAAACACAAATGACAACACAGTAAGCCATAGAGGGGAAACCACTTCCAAGTCTTTAGTCAAATATGCTATGTTGCATTTTTGGATTGATTTGCATTAAATCAGCTGCAACACGACCAACATGACATTTGCATACCAACCACATTAAATACAGTACCATAGATAACACCACACGCCCTACAATTAAAGCACCAACCAATCAGACATTCACTGCAGCCTATAAATACATCATCTGCACAGCGAAGCCACAAAACTTCAGATCTCTGTTGTGCATCATTTGCCTCCAAGTCAATGGATATGCACTTCCATCTTAGAATTGAATCGCTTTCCAATAACCACGCTGAGAGCGCTAAACAACTAACAGGACAGTGACAAGCAAACTCCGCCTCAGCTGGCTTTCTTTCACAAAAGTGCGAGTTTGTTCATGCCCATGTTTGCAAAAAAGAAAGCTAATTTCATTGTCTTGGAACGACTCTTAATTGCTTCATATCAAATATGCATACACCTCTTAGTACTCTACAGGGCACAGTGTGCACATTTCTATGTAAGGATTAGATGGTGCTTTCCAAAAAAACCCCAAATTTTTCAATAAGCGAGAGGAAAAGAAGGTGAGACAGAAGCAGACAGAGGAAAAGAAGAAAAGCAGCCAGCTTTTGACACCGGGAGGCAAAGGGTTAAACAAGACCCCATCGTATTTTCATGCATCTTCTGCTTTTGACAGATGAAAAATGTCAACTGTCCTGTTTGTATTTGGGAGTTTTTGCACTATTCATCTGCTTCATTAGTGCCTGCTGCTCCTAGCCCCTGACAGCTGCCGGCCCCCTGCTCTCAGCGTGTATACACACACACACACACACACAAAGATGCATACCCCCACACGCACACACACACAAGCACACACTTACTTCTTTTTCTCAGACTGTCGTCGCAACGGTTTAGATGATTGACTCACTCTCTGACCTCTGAGGCCCCGGTGTGTGAGTGTGAAACAGTGTCTGTGTGTGTGTGTGTGTGTGTGTGTGTGTGTGTGTGTGCGCGTGCGTATGGTTCATTGATATTCGAGAGACATACAAAGCACACGCATGCCTGCTGTCTGTCTAAGGGGTGTGAGCTGCTGGTGGCAGAACACACGCACATCCTCGCAAACACACACAAGTACGTTTGCACTTCTATTTTTGTGAGGACCCTCACTGACACAAAACATTTGCTAGCCCCTCATCTTCACCTTCACACACTAAATGCCTCATCCAGAACACCGAACCCAACGTTTTTAACTATTTAACCTTAACTCTAAAACTAAGTCTACATCCTCAAACATCCCTCTGAGAGTTCCCAAAGTGAGAAGTGGCAAAACGGCAACACTGTCCAAAAATGTTTTCATTCCCAAAGTCTACAGCTCCAGTCGGTGCTCACAAACATACACTCTCTTCTTTTTTCAGCTCTTCATTTAGCCAGGTTGTGCTCGCTCCAGCCCAAGCATGTAAAGCTAGCATCACTGCATGTGTAAAAGGTCTGGATGGGGCCTTCCAGTTTAATTAACATTTATCCCACTCTCTCTCTCTCTCTCCAGTTTCTCTCCCCGTATGCCAATTAAAAGGAGCTGCGAGAGGCTCCCGTCTTCTCCCTCCAACCCCCCTTTATCCCCAGAGCCTTTACAGCCTGGGATCCACGGGCTTCTCACAAATTCTCACTTACTCATTTAAAACACATTTATAATTACGGCACATGTCACATCAAAATAAACACCTGAATATTAACACGCACATGCCAAATGCATGTGCATTTCATATATTTCTTCTCTCTGCCTTTTGTCAAATACATACACACAAAAGCCCTACTGTGCAAGTGAGGAACACATGACTTTTTTATGTGCTCCTTGGTTCTTCTTGTGGTTTTATGATGATATATTAATCAAGGCAATAAGTCACAATGTAGGGACAGTCATTAGACATATAGCTACACCCAGTGGAGTCATCACTACTCTATTTCAACACATTTAAAAAAGAAGAGGGAAAGAAGAAAGAAAGATAAGAGGAAAAAAAATGGATGGGTGAGTTGAAAGCATCAGATTGTTCCAGTGGGCTGAACTTCTGAAGAAAGTTGATTAAGAATGCGTTGTCATGTCCCAATTTCACTGCAGCTACACTGACCAATTTTACTTGAAATACAAATTCTAAAGGAGCAGCTAAACATTGTTGAATGCATATCTCTTTTTAACTATCTTGTGAAATATGCTGGATTTCCCCCCCCCTCAGTTAATAAGCAAGAAAAATTAGTTTTTAAAGTATTTGACAGACATATGAGAGTGATCTTTAGCTTTTTATCAAACTCTTAAGAAGACTGCACGCTGGCAGATTTGGCAAAACGTGAAATTATACCTTTACATAATCTATTCTAGTCTAATCATGGTCATAAAATGGCTGCACAAATCTTCAACTGAGTTTAACAAAAGTAATTGCAATCTGAGCCTAAAAGCAGCTTTTTTCAGGCCTGAGTGAGGGCATGCATAAGGAAGATGTGTACGGGATCAACAAATGTACACATGGGTAACTGGGTTAGACACTGTACACAATGGACTAAGCCATTAGTTGGAGATACTAGCAGTGTATAAGTTGACAAATACCCAGGCTTTGTTTAAAAAAAAAAAAAAAAAAAAAGAAAAACTCCCTTTCAGTCCCATACAGAGAGCTAGCCACAGGGGCATCTCATCGCATGCAAACACCAGCTGCTGAGAACCCAGCATTTTGGGGTCTCATAAAACCAACAGCAAAACAAGGCGGGAGGGAGTGGAATGAGGCAGGAGGCATGAGACACGGGCAAAGTCAGAGGTATGGATGGCTGAGCTCCATACAGGAAGGAGACACGTTCCAGGAAAGCTTTTCAAGATATTCTCCTCCTCTACCAAACACTGCAACCGCAACATGTCTGTACAAGCGGGAGACCTGCTGTGTGTGTGTGTGTGTGTGTGTGTGTGTGTGTGTGTGTGTGTGTGTGTGTGTGTGTGTGTGTGTGTGTGTGTGTGTGTGTGTGTGTGTGTGTGTGTGTGTGTGTGTATATAAAATGCATCCCTTTTATAGGAAATACATTCAGCCTATGACGCGGTTCTGATGTTGAATACGATAAAAGGGCACAAGGAGACTGAAATCTCTGACTGGCATGCGATTAAACCCGCTCCTTAGCTTCCTGGTCACCCTGGGAGAAAACCTGAATGAGCATCCCTGTTTTCGACAGCATAGGGGGTTTGGGTGAAGGGCACAGGGCAGGGTCAGATGATGTAATGAGGTTGGACACAGGGAGAAAGGGATCAAACAGAATGGGAGATGAAGATAGACGCAGATACAATGACCAGGTATTGACGGGCGGACCCTTCAGACCCTTACTCAACCCCCGGGCACAAGAATGAAAAATGCAAGCTCTCTCAAATGGAGCCGTTTCACACACAAGGAACCAAACTCCCTGGACTCGCACATACACAAAAACCAGCACAATGCTCAGCCACTACTGTATGTTCAGAGCGAAATCAATGAGTACCGAAGGGATCAGGCGTGGAATTCTATGTGAATTCCTTATGCCTGAAGGTTAAGTGAGGAAAGGAAGGCATATGGAGGGAAACATAGCAGAAGGCAGGAGAATAGAGCAAAGAGGAATGGAGGAGAGAGTCTTAGAGAGAAAGAGATAAGTTTCCTGACACTGAATGCACTGTGGAGCCCTCTTACGAAGAAGTGGAAAGCAAGAGTCTGTTCTTCAAAGAGAATATGCATGGCGTAGTGAGCACTGCTCTGATAACAATAAGGTTGTAAAATCTTTATCTCCACAGGCTCCTTGCATGGCTCACCTTGACCTGATGGCTGGAGTCCCGTCTCTGCTCTTGTACCTATAGTACTTTCTCTCCGAATGAACACCTTCTATCTTTCTCTTAGCTCCAGCAATCTATAACCCTGCTTCACTATTTGTAATTTTTCCCTTCCAACTGTTCCCCTCTGCCCCAACTATCTCTCTAGCCTTATGTCTCATCTTTTTCTTCATTCTCTCTTATGACTTTACAGCCCATGCCCTCACCATTCTCTGGCTTCCTATATTGCTTCTATATAGATTCCTAAACTTTTTCACCTTGCATCTTTATTCCTTGCCTTCTGACCACCTCAGGGAGCAACATGTCTCATCTATTTTTTTCCTCTCTAGCTCTTGCCTTGCCTCTATCTTACTTTCTCAATATGTAGTCCAGACTGTGATGGCCTAGCAGTTCTAACCGTGAAATGTACAAAAGATCAATGCATTGTGTGCCAACTGAAACAACCAGTGCTTAGATTGCAAACGCAGTACGCTGAAAATTTCAAAATGGACAGCTTGATCAACAACAAGAAAAAAATACACTGTGAACAGAATCTTCGATTTTAATCAAACAAATCCCAACGTAGAGACTGTGTGAAAGAGAAAAAACTGTCCAAATGTGAGGCAAACAATATTGTTTTTAGTTTTTTTGTAGTAAAACTGAATCAAAATACCTAAACTTTGCTCGGTAAGGACTAAACACAACTCATTATAACAAAAAGCACTGCATCAAAATTGCCTTAACTGAACAGAACAATCCATGGCTGCTGTAATTACGCAATAACAATACCTGCAGAGACTATGCAACAAGAGTAATATAACCCAGCAATCTGTTTTGTATTAACAGTAAAAGTAGCATCCTCCATGTAAACGCACACACTGCACACATATAAAGAAGCACAAAAACAGAATGTGACCCACAGCACCCGCCGTTTTCAGCCAACCACAGACATGCACTGCCGCAGTGCATTGTGGGGAACTAATTAGCATGAAGGACTGTGGTCTCTGAGCAACCATGACCTGCAAGCTGAGCTCGAACTTCTTCCTTGCGCGTTCTCCACCTCTATGCCTGAGGCGCTGTAGAGAAGGTGTAGTCACTGGTGCGTTGAAATGCAGCCCAAATGATCAGGAACTCGGGGGAGTTAGAAGAGACGAAGGGAGGAAAATGTGGGCATTTCCTTAGCCAACAGTGTGTTTCTAAGTTTTGCGCCTGCCTGTGTGTATTCAGTGCACGTGAAAGTTGGCAAGGTTCGACATCAGATTGACTGCTATCATCCATGTCTATTATTGTTCTGCCCGTCACTCTTTTTTTTCTTTGTTCCCTCTGCTGTGTGTGCTGCTCCAGGGCTTGTCTCCACTCAGTGTGGTCTACAGCAGAGCCCTGTGGTGTTTTGCTCCTGACTAATCAAACTAGTCAGTGTCACTGGGCAGCCTTATCTAAAACACATGGCCATGTCAGTTCCCTTCACTCACCAGCTTTTCAACGTTCAGCAGGTTCCCAGGCTAAAGAACTTTAACTCAAACAGTTAGATCACAGAGAAAGAAGAGAGATCAAGAAATGTGACAGAAAATTTTTATTTATTATTTCTGTAAAAGTGCTTTTTGATTTTTCACATTATTACTAATAGCAAATGTGAATGTACATAAAGAGCAACTATGTGGAAAAGCACACATCCTGAAGGCCTATATGTATATATTTCGATAGATTTTTACAGTACTCTAATATGTGGGATTGTGAATTGTTTGCTCATAGGTTTGTCTGAGCCAGTGTGTTCTCATGTCACTCCTATCTTTGACTGCAAGGCGACAGTGTGTGCACACATTCACATAGTTTACCTCATAGAGCAGGCATCCTAGTGACCAGATGTCAGATTTGAAGTTGTAGCCATTTTCGTGTATCCTCTCTGGTGACATGTAGTAAGGAGTACCCACTGGAAGACAGGGGGGAGTGGGAGGGAGAGGGGAGGGAGGAAGGAAGGACAAGAAATGGACAGAAAGGCATAGACAAAGGTAGGGAAGGACAACAGGACAAAGAGAGATTGAGCGTTAACATTTTGCACTGAAACCCATGCTTCCCCCAATTCAACATCACTGACACAGATCATGCAGGACAGGAAGTGGAGGAGCAGATTCAAAACATACTAAGAGGTCGGATATCTATCATATTTTAGCCAGAGCACCATAAAAGGAGTGGCTTTAAAGTACACTGCCTTTTTAAATTCTGAATAAGATAGTATTTAATAAGGTTAGATATCATCAGACATACCCATAACGCACATGTAATTAGAAAAGTACCACAAAGTTGCGTACATCTGGACAGAAAACATACCCGAACACGCAAAATATACATAAATCAGTTTTGATTACTGGGACTCAGTAATGATCTGAAACAGTAGTCAGAGAATGTGCCCAGGGAGCAGCGGTGGAGCCTTAAAAGCTGTCCCGTTTCTGGTTCTGGTTTTGAAACTCAAGAATCCCAAACTGCCTTGGCGAATGGCAGAGCTCCAGAAAATCAGACTATCACCCAAGTGGACACAAAGAGGAGCCACAGCTCAACATCACATCCTCGACACACGGCAGGAAGCTTTGGTGATTTGCTGTTTTCTTAGCCGAATTTGACGGGGGGCTTTTTTCATCTGCTTTCTGTTTATTGTGATTTCCCATGTAAAAGGCTATCAAGCACATCCAGCAGAGGGTTTTTATTAATCACATATGGTTAAAAGATGGAAATTTCACCAGCACTCTAACCTGTACTGAGAAGCTCTCAGGCTGTACATATTTAACATCCTCTTGAGTAAATGCAAATGGAAGCTTACTAAAATGTGGAAATAACAGCCACACAGGCTCTGCTAAGTCGGTGTATCTCTACACATCACAATATGTGCAGGCTACACTACAGAGCTTGTGCTATTGAGTCAATTTTTTTCCTACTAATGCCTTAAAACTCTAAATTTCAACTAGTTAGAAATGCAGGAGTGAAGCTGCCCTATATATAAAACTGTATTTTTCAGTGACGTATTTATTAAAATGTGAAACTATATAGGCATCTTTCACCAGATGAACTGAATCATTTTTTGTGGTGCTGACTGAAATCGTCAAACATGATGTGGCCTCGTGTAGTGGCACAACTACTGCAAGGCCCTGCCTAAAAAGACTTTATTTCAGTCAACATCATCCTTTCTGTAGCTGAAATATTTTCACACACACTTATGTTGTATTTCTTTAAACAATCAAATCTTTCTTCTCAGTGTTTTGCTCCTGTTCTGCTCTCATTTGTGCTCTGCTATGCACATGTGGAGCCTGCACGTCGACAAACCCTTCCATCCCCAGTAAATGACGCTCTATGACTGAATTTTTATGACAGATTGTTCTTGTACATTTGTCTTGGAAAATGAAAATCATGCTAATGTTTTTTCTGTCAAGCAGCAAAAAAAAAAGTGCAGCATGACATGTTTGTGTTAATTTGCCTTATTTGTCACACAACGTCCTGCAGTTTGACCATTTTGCATGCAAACATCACAATGTAGAAACAATATACTGTGCAGCCAAAGCTAGAAGCATCCAGTACTACACCAGTGAAAGTTGCCAGGTTTTTAGACCAATCAAACATAACACCAGCCCATCATTTCATAGCTCTGCTGTACATGCGAGGCTTAAAAAAAAAAAAAGTTGAAAAAGCTGCTGTAACTTATTTTTATGTTACTTTAGACAAAAGCATCTGCCAAATAAAAAAAAAGGAATTCTAAGAGCTGAATTAAATTAAACGTTTTTTTGTGTGTGTGTGTTGTGTTTTCTTTTTTTTTTTCAAAAACCCCAAACCTAAACAGTCTTGCCTCTGGCATATATACAAAACGTGCATTGGGAAATAGGCAGACAGGGCTAAGAGGAAGAGTTTTTATAGACAGTAACGGGTAGTTGTTGAGTATACAACACGCACAAACAGCTGAAGTGAGCTAGGTAGGTGTGAACAGCTCTCAAGTGGAAAGAACTCAGGAGAAAAGTCAAGTTTGCACAACAATGGAAGGAAAAAGCCATAACTGCACACATTCACTCACAGTACTCACATGTGTGCACACACACACACACACACCAAGTCTCCAGAGCCATTCTGCACATTAGCAGGTCTGAGGAAACTCAACTAATGTAAATGCAATTAATAAAACTATTACAGAGGGGGCCATTGTATTTGAAGTCTATGGGAACTGAACTGAAAGCTAGCATTTTTAATTTTGGTGCAGATCTAATTGGGTTGAGAAAAACTTGCTTTTATCTTAAATGGGTGATTTTGAATAATGAAGTGTTACCTGTCATTCCAAAAATAATCAGCATCAGCACAAGCAGAGATGCAAGAGAGAGCAAGTGGAAGAATAAACAGGTACAGGGGATTGCTGTTTTAATTGGTCATCAGGTTGATATTGTGGTTTGTGTGTGTTTTGCATTTGTGTGTGCGTGAGCTGTGAGGTCTCATGGTGCAGTCTGAACAGGCCTCCCCTAACATTCATTATTAGTTGATTAAAAAGAATCAGCCTCTCTTATGCTAATAGTTGCATAAAAAAGGCAGCAGCACCAGGCTCAGGCTCCTTTCAGCATGCTGAATTAAGGGCACATTACTTATTCATGCAAATAAATTGAAAGTCATGTTGGGATTGATTTCCATTATTGTGAATAGCAACGACAACACCATTCTCTGCATAACAGGATAAGCGTTGTTGTATAGGAGGTGAGATGCCATCCACTATAAAGAACATCACACTTCTAAACCCCTGCTAAATGTACTGTGAACCAAACCTTGTGCCATTTTAAATACATTTATTGATTTGATTGCAAAGACACGCTGCTATTTCCTTATTAACATGTTAAACCTAAAGCTTTTACATGACCATTTAAACGCTGCAAAACATTTCGAGGGTTACTGTTAACTGTCTAAGCCTTCTCTAATCTTCCCTCCATCGCCAATATTACATTCTCCATTTTGAACAGCAAGCAAGAGGGAATTTCTCATTCAGAACCAGAGTAGGAGTTGAAAACCTCTGCTCCATCGCGTTTTTAACAAACAAGACATACAATTCTAGCAGAGCAGCACAGCCAGACTGGAACTGAACCCACACACACACATTCACTGCATTTCCTCCATAGTTCTAAATAAGCTTTTTTTTTTTTTACTTCTATATGTCTTGCTGAGTTCTCACCTTTGATTTGGCTCACAAAACACCCCTCTCTGTACCAATTCCATATATACACACACACATTTAGTTATAATTATTTCCAACATCAACAACCAAAATCCTTTCCCCTCTCTCTTTTTTCCTTTCCTCCCTTTCCTCCTGTACTCATCGTTAACACCTTCCGCATTACAGGTGTTATTGCAGGTATATTATATGACTTGCTAAAGCCAATGGCAGTAATAAGTAGTAAGTGACTCATTTCTCTTATGACTGCATCAGCTTTCCTCTTGCTACATGTTTTTGTTGTTCTTTTCTCTGTAAGTCATCCTCGGCAGTGAAATGCTCAAATTGTGTAGTGTGCATCTTCTGCATGCTTGAGCGTTTTTTGTCAGTCTTGTGTCTGGGAGTGTCTATGTATATGCGCCATAAAATGTGTGCTTTTACAATTATCTTTAGGAGGACCAGTTTTTAGAGCATTCAAGTGGGACATTTTGGGGAAGTTGGGGACATTTTGGCTGGCACTCACTGGGAGTTAGGATGTGGTTTTTAGGTTTACGGTTAAAATCAGGCTAAGGTGAGAGTTGGGGTTTGAGGCTTGAGAATGCAATAAGTCCATAAATGTCCTCACAAGCATAGCTGTAAAAACGTGGCTGTGTGCGATATGAGTGTGCTCCAGGTATTACTCATGTTGTGGGGTTCGAAATCTGTAAACACAGAACCATTGTTGGGATGTGCTAGCCTTCTGGAGACAAAACAGAACTTCCCCAAATACAAATCATTAAATATTAAGGTGGAAACATTGTTCAAGGGTTAGGCAAATACTAGTGATGATTAACAGAGTACGTATGCAGTCAATTAATGCAGTGTCCTCTAAAGTCATGGGTACGCAATTGTGTTTGTGTGTTTGTGTGTGTGTGTGTGTTTGTGTGTGTGTGTGTGTGTGTGTGTGTGTGTGTGTGTGTGTGTGTGTGTGTGTGTGTGTGTGTGTGTGTGTGTGTGTGTGTGTGTGTGTGTGTGTGTGTGTGTGTGTGTGTGTGTGTGTGTGTGTGTGTGTGTGTGTGTGTGTGTGTGTGTGTGCAGACTGCTGAGCAGCTGAGTTGAAAGCATGGGAGCTGACAGGCTGTGTGCTTGGACCTCCATCTCAGCCCTCCACATCCTGCTCTACTGTTCAGCTGGGTCATTACATATCCACAAGACTGCAAGCACACACACATACACAGCTCTTTCTCACTGTCTTTCTTTCTATCCTTCTCTCTCACTCTACTTTTTTTACTCATTTTTTCCTGTCACATTGTCATATTCTCTCTTACTCTGCCTACTCTCAAACTTTTTTTCTTTCTCTGCTTTCTTTTCTCCTCTTTTATTTCTGTTCATTATGTCACACTCTTCTGCTGCACTCTGCTGCAGTCTACTTATGTTTTTTTTTGCCACCATTCCTCTGTTTTTAGACATCTTTCTTTTTCTGACATACAGACAGCTGACAAATTAAAGAAAACACCAACATAAGGATTTTAGTAAGTGTTGGCCACCTCATGCAACCAGAAAACAGCTTCAGTGAACCTTGCCATTGGCTCTCCAAGTCTCTGGAACTTTACTGGAGGGACAACAAACATTTTTCCAAAAGATATTTCCTCATTTGGAGTTTTGATGGTGGTGGTAGACAGCACTGTCTAACATATCGGTCTAAAATATCCCTAAGGGGTACGGCTGGAAAGGCCATATTATATGATAAACATTGTTTTCATTGTCAAACCATTCAGTGACCTCTCATGTCCTTTAGATGGGGTATTATTATCCTGGAAGAAACCACTGCCACCCCCAGATTTCATCACAAAATCAACAATTTTGCACTGATTTGCAGTGATGTGCCAAAATGCCCCCAGAACCACCAGATCCCCTTATAGGTGTAAGGCGTTTAGGTTTTTTCTTTGTCCTCTCTTACTTACTTCACTTTCTCACTTTGTTTTGTTCAGTTGTGTAATTCTAGTTGTCTCACACCTTCCTCATCCCTCTGCCTCACCTTTCTCTGTCTACGTCAAAACACCATGGGGAGGGACAGAATGGAGGAGAGGCGAGGATAAGAAGGATACAGAAACAGCAGCAGGAGAGAAGGAAGGAGTGACAGAGAGAGACAAAGTAGATCTGCTATTTGAAACACACAATGGGAAATGTCAACGGGAGAGACAGTGAGAGGGTGAAAGCATGGCACACTCGGTCCCCGTGTCGAAAGGTCACGCTAACCTGCAGACATCATCTGCTTCCACGGTACAAGATAATGCACAGATATCTGCATATGGTTAGGAAACTTACAGACAACTTACATTCATACTTCACATGCCTATTCATATTCTGAGAGACACTGAGACAGACAAAATCCACAGAAAAGACGTGGCAAGAAGGCTAGAGCATTCAACCTCAGGAGAATCACTCCAAGTACATGTAGGAGAACTGATGCTGTTTTAAAGGCAAAAATTCAGCTACACCAAGCTTTGATTTAATTTAGATTTGCTATACTTTGAAAGAAATTAAATGAAAAGCGACTACTCACTGTATTAATTTTAAGAGCATCAGCTTTTTCAAACCACTGTACACGACTGCATTCACTCTGTGCTCAAGAGAAAAACTAATTTCTGTGGAGATGAATCTGGAGAAGAAATAATACTTGTTTGTATATTTAATCTGAAGCAGTACCCTTGACTCATTAATATTAATGATGAGTGTATTCAGGTTGACCCCTCTGCTTGTGAGGCTGCCTGTCCTCTGTTAGCCTAAAGAGGGTGCTGTGGACTCAGTGTTTAATGAGCAATCACAGACGTTTTCACCCCGCTCTGCTGGCACTGCAGGATACTTAGCTGACGGGGATTCTGTTGATCATGTGATTCACACTTTCTTAAAAGCTGGGCTGCTGCTGCTCTACATGGGCTGAGAATAGAACAGTGTTTTTTCTAATAAACAGCTTGACATAGGAACTGCTTATATTGTGTCCATAGGAGTCA
>NC_067116.1:44229127-44321627 GCF_021347895.1 Acanthochromis polyacanthus | reverse complement strand
TTTACATGCACACTGTGTGCGAGTCTAAATATGTAAATACAGTTTCCACTCGTGGTTTGGTTCGGTTAAATGTTCAGAAATGAGTCAGGATGAGGGAAAATGACACCAGAGTGATACGGAGGTCAAGTCATCGTGAGTCACTTTCACTCCAATCTAATCACATGACTCATGTGGTGAGTTCAGGTGTCAAGTTTTTACGCACTCTGTGAGAAATCAAGAGGACGTGATGGTTTAAAGTGAGGTCATTTCTGATATTTCATCCATGTTTGCCTCAGCAGATGAAACAAACAACAATGGTGCTACAAAATGCTGCCATCAGACGCTCAATGTGCACTAAATTACACCAAATTTAAGATTTCACTGCTCAAAATGATCCCTGTGAGCTTAATTTTTTGCCTCAGATCCTCACTTAGAAACATACTGATGGTTCAAAACTCTCAACTGGTCACTAAACTCAAACTTTAAATCTCTCCTTTGACTCAGATTCATCATCCCGTTATTAGTCTTGCTTTTCAGCTCCAAATACTACAGGATGGCTAGTTTAATCATGACTGTAACTCCTGGTTTTAGTGATGGTCTAAATGTGACGTTTGACTCTGAAAATCAATCATCTGCTGCCGTTTCTGCCCCCTACAGGAAGAACGAGTTATAAAGCAGCTGGGTCGAATTCTGACTAGCAGGGAGACCAACTAGTTGTTATATTTTAAATTTTCAAGTTTTTAGCGATGACAAAACACAAGAAAAATGGATTTTTACCATCAGGGACCTTTCAATATTTTTCTGTTATTTGTCTAATTTGTTTTTAAGTGTTTATTGTGCGACCTTTTGTAATTCTGTTTTCAAAAGGTTCTACACAAATAACGCATTTTAATTACTGTTATCATCACCATCATCATCATTATTATTTAGTTTAACTATTTTTGTATCATTGTTTGTAGCATCATAATTCTGTTCATCACTATATTCTTTTATTCTATCATTTTATTATAATTATCACCATTTTATTTATCTTTATCATTATATTCTTATTATTGTTTTACCATTATTTAATCACAATCATTTTTTTATCATATTTTTTATCATCACTACATTCATTTTTTATTATCATCAACATTATTTTTAACATTACTATTTTTTTAGATATTTTACTTTGTATTAATTTTTAAAAATCATTATCACTTGTTCAATCATTATCACAATTATTAGCATTATCATTTTAATTTATATTTATCATCACAGTTATAACCATCACATCATCTTTACTATTATTATTATTGTTATTATGGCCATTACTTTTATCATCCTTATCACCATAACTATCATTCTAATTTATCATTATCATTCTTATCATCATCATTTTTAGTAGTAGCAGGAGCAGTAGTAGTATTAATAATAAGAAATATGATCATTATGATTAATTATTAATTATTTTTCTGATTATCATCATCATCATCACCACTTTTGGATTTTTATTATCACAAATATTTTTATCAGTATAATCATCACTAACAAATTATTATTATTATTATTGTACAGAATAAACATGGCTTCAGTTCCTTTTTCCTCTTCTGATTTTTGTCTCCAACCTGTTTTTACAAACGTATTCCAGATCTCTAACAATCAGACATCATCTGTAACAATGACAGCATCCTCCTCCTCCTCACAAAGCCCCGTTGAGCTCCACTCTGATGGGGGGGGGGACACTAAAAACTCCACTGGGACCTGCCACTATTGACTAAACAAACCGGAGCTAATGGGAGGCCACAGAGCTCCGCCTCCCCCTCCAAACACTCCTTTTCTGCTGCAGAACGACTCGCTGCTGCCCGACGCCTCCCCAGAGAGCCAGATATAATCAGAGAGATTGGAGGAAACAGCCTGTGGTGAGCAGCCAATGGGGACGGAGCTACAGGTCAGCCTCATCACCACAACATGTTAGCCTGGACGGCACACTTCACCCAGGGAGGGGGGAGCTGCCAAATCTGGGCCAACTAAAGGGAAACAAACCTTAAACCTGGTAAAATGTAGAAAAAATCCACTGAGGTGCAACAGATCTGAAGCAGGAGAGAATATTCAAGGAGAGAGTTGAGTTTTTTTCCACCATTAACAGCATGAACTCAAGCAGAAAGAGAGTTTGGTGCATCCTACTGAGGTTTACAACTAATCAGGCTGTTTATTTGAAGCAAAAACTACAAAAAATTAGATCTGTTCATGCCGTTTGTGGTAGAAAAACTCAACTTTTATGCTGGATTTTCCCTCCTGCTTCAGTTCTGCACCTTTATGGATAGAAATATGTGAAGAATGCCTCTTATATTATCCAAGAGTCCAACAGAACGCCTTCAGACAGCTTGTTTTCCCAGTTTATCATTAAAAAAAGACAAGAAAAGCGACATTAGTTGAGCTAGAAGTATTGAATGTATGTATGAAGATAAATTTCTAACATTTTTTTTGCACTTTTTGCCAAAAAAATGAAATTTTTGCAGTTTATGCTGAAAAATTGTGTGAAAAAATTCCTTTTATGACATCCAGGAATCTAATAATCGGCATTTTTCATGTATTTCTATCCATAAAGATGCAGAACTGAAGCATCCAAGAAGAAAATTGAGTTTTTTGCCGCAAGTACCACAAACAGCATGAACACAAGCATGAGGAGGAGTGTTTGGATCATTCTAATGAGACTGTTCCTGATCAGTGTGTCCATTTAGAGCAAAAATTGCAAAAAATTTGGTGCTTCCAGAGCATCTAATGTCGGTTTTCTTGTCTTTTTTGAAGATAAACTGGTGGAAAAAGCCGTTGTAAGACTTTCTATTAGACTCTTGGATATTATAAGAGGCATTATTCACACATTTCTTTGCTTTATAGACTAAATAAGACACCAAATATATAAATACTGGGAGTAATAATCAATTGTAGTCCTTCACATGAGCACAAGTTCTCAAAAACACACCAGCAGTTCTTCATGCAGACTGTGTGTGAGCCCATGCATGCAGACACATTTTCCATTCATAAATTGGTTCAATTAAATGGTAAAAATTCGTCATGATTGTAGCTAAAGTTAAAAGATGAACAACAGAGCAAACAACAAGTCTTGGAAAAACGTAAAAAAAAAGATCCATAAACTGACAGAACACAAGCAAAACTGCAAAAATGTGATGCTTCCAGTGCGGCTAATGTCACTTTTATTGTCTTTTTTTAATGATAAACTGTGACAAAAGCAGTTTAAGACTTCCTATTAGACTTCCAAAGACATTTTACACATATTTCTTGAAATAAGATCCCAAATAAAACATACTATTGCCCCTCACATGCGCAGAAGTTCTCAAAATCACAGAAACTCCTCTTCATATACATGCTGTTTGTGAGCCCTGTATGCAAACACACTTTACACTCATGATTTGGTTCAATTAAATGTGAAGAAATGAGCCAACTGACCACATATTAACCCTCGGAAAAACGGAAAAGAGATCGGTGAAGGGGCAGAACAGAAACAGAACACGGTAGCGGAGTTTTTTAGCACCAAGTATTTAGAGAAATGTGTGCGTTTGTTGCAGCCCAGCGAGGTTTAAAGCCTGAGTGGGAGGCGTGAACGTTTCAGTCCTCCTGGGAACCAGCATGAAGAGGGTCAACAACACCCACGAGAGTCTTTCTGATCCCGTCTGCAGCTCTGTGTGCGTTTATGTGAACTGTGCATTTAGCAGACGGACGTGATGGAAGCTAAAAGGAACAAAACAGGAAGAAACTAAAAGCTGAACGCTGCAACACAACAGCTCAGATTTACACTTTCCGTTGTCTTATTCTCCATCTAGCGGTGACCTGCTGCCACTGCAGGTCTCTGCTCATAATACACTGGAAGTTGGACGCATCAGATTCATTTTCCGTGAAAGGACCGTTGTGTTTTCTGATTACAACAGTTTGCAATCAATAAAATCCTGTAAGGCAATAAGAGGAAAATGCAATAGAAAGCTTATTGTGCAACAGAATCCTGCAGAAAAAATAAATTAAAAAGGTCTTTTATTTAGATTTTTATCTTCTTTTGACCCGTTTTTCTTTTTAAATCTACGGATTCTGATGAAGTTTCAGCACAGAAACTCAAATAAATGCATTATTGCAGCCGATTTTTCAGCTTTCAGATCCTCTCATCTACTTTGCTCGTTCTTTTGCACAGTAGTTTCCTTATTTTTCTTAACTAGAATGTGTGAGCTACTAGATACCCATCTTTACATGCATTTATTTGTTTAATGAGAGATATCTTGCATAATTACAGAAGTTTTTACAACCAAACACATTGAATGAAGGCGTTTTCATCTGTCTTTTCATTCCTTTATCGTGTTTTTTGGAATCAAAATGAGCCCTATTTTGTACTTTCCGCGTGTCTAAATACGCAGAAAGCTTTCGTCTGTGGTGTTTGCATGGATCTACCTTTGCCAGGACAGAGATGTACTTCTTCAAAGCCCTCAGAGCTTCTCCTCTGAACACAGGCTGAGCAGCCAGTTCCACTCTGAGCGAGTAGTGCAGTGTGGACTCCAGGTCAGCCATGTAAACCCTGGACCTGAGCACAGCAAAAACAACATTCAAAAAGTGAAGATAAAAACCTACAGATGAGTCGGGAAGGACAGCTGTGTGCGTTCGTACTTGTTGAAGGGTCTCCACGGCTCCTCAGTGGTGTTGATGTGGAAGACGGTGGAGAAGGACGGAGGCCTCCCCGACCGCACCACCCCCGGCAGCCTCTGGAGGGCGTAGGAGTAAAAAGTCCGAGCCTCAATGTTGCTGTGGGAGAAAACAACGAATGGATTTTAGCGCCGTCAATCATAATTATTCAGTTTATTCAACCCTCCTGTTGTCCTCATTTACGGGCACCAAAAAAAAAAAATTGTTTCCTTGTCTGGAAAAAATCCAAAAATTCAGCAAAAAAATAAAAAATAAATTCCCAAATTTCTGAAAATTGGCAAAACTTTCAGGAAGAAAATTCCAATAATTCCTTAAAAGATTCCCTTAAAAGTTTTATTAAAAAAAAAAAAAAAAGTCACTCAAATTTGGCCAAAAAAAAAAAAAAAAAAAAATCTTGGAAATATTTTCAAAAAAAATGAGGAAAAGCTTCCAAAAAAAAAAAAAAAATCCTAAAACTATCTAAAGTGATTACATCAGTAAAACTTCTGATATTTTCTTTAATAACATTCACCAAAAAAAATTAACCAAAATCCAGTGAATTTCACTGGATTCTGGTTATTTTTTGTGAATGTTCTTGAGAAACATTAACATTTTTTTTCCACCAAAAATGTTCAAAGATTTCCCAAAAATGTTGAAAATGTGGACAGCAGAAGTTTCACTGTGAAAACGTTATTTTTTTTCCACATTTTCACACTTTAAAACGGGTAAAGCCCTCAAGTGCAATGTAGCCGAGAGAGACGATAAAAGATGCCGACACACGAGTAAGAAACCTGGATGACAATAAAGCACTAAAAAGGCATTAATTAGAGCATTTAAGTCACAAGAAAACAATAAATGAACTAAAAAATGAACAGTTTCAAGTAAAAGATACTTTTGTTGTTTTTTGCAGGTTATTAAAGGTCGCAGGTGCACAAATCAGTAAAACAAGTCAAAATAATCCAGATATCTGTGCATTTATGATAATGAGCCACATGAAAACACAGCAATGAGGTCAAACTAACCGTCTATCATGGAGGTCTGTGGTTGATTATTTTATCAGACAGCATCAGTTTGAGGATCTTTTCTGGTTTCAGTGTGACACCTGTGCACAGAGGAGTGACACCTGTGCACAGAGGAGTGACACCTGTGCACAGAGGAGTGACACCTGTGCACAGAGGAGTGACACCTGTGCACAGAGGAGTGACACCTGTGCACAGAGGAGTGACGGGTGCTTTGCATAATCTGATGTGGAAGAACTTTTCTGGTCCCGATTTCAGCCTCAGAAACCCAGAAGTCCACCGACTGTCACAGCAGAGGATGACTTTGGAACGAGGATTGTGTTTCAGTATGAAAACCAGGATCAGCTCATCTCAGTTCAGACACAAGAGTTGCTAAAACGTCTTAGATTATGCGGTCAGAATTCAGTTCTGTCAAATATTTTTGCCTTAAATTTGAGAACTTGATGTTTACAGACATGGAAATTCTTAGGGCTGGCCCGAATAGTGGTTTCTGGTCTCTGGATATTCGGGCCCCATTAAAGACGAATATCCGAATATTCGTTTCGCCCCTGTAATGTCCGAATATTCGGATACCAAAATTAATATCCGGATACCGCCGTAGCGAACGAATATTCGGGTCCAGCCCTAGAAATTCTGCTATTTTTACCTCCCAAAAAAAACTCCATCTGAGTTAAATATCTCCAGAAGTTAAACTCACAGCCGAGAAATTTCGCGAGGACGCTGAAAAATCAGTTCCAGTAGCAGTCAGATTTTTAATTTTAGATGTTTTATAAAAAGGTGAAAATACAAAAAAAAATCCTCAGAAATTCTCAAAAATATTTTACAGAACTTTTTCCTATGTCCCAAAGAAGAAATTCTAAGCAACATGTTTCCTGAATTTTATCTGAATCGACACAGACTGACCCACTACTATGCCATATAGTACACCAAAAAAAGGATTTACTGTGTCCTAATACATGCAACATGTAAAAATACAATATGATCCAATATCCAAACGAGGGTCAGCTCACGTCAGTTTAGGTAGCAGTGCCACTCGACTATCTCACATTTCAAGTTTAAGTGTTTACAGATGCATGAATTTTGCATTTTCACCTGGAAACCCATTTTAAAAGCTCAATATCTCCAGAAATTTAACTCTCACAGCTGTGAAATTTGGTGAGGACACTGACAGAATAGTTTCCAGACGATCTAAATGATAGGACGGATCCAGCAGCAGACGGATTTTTAATTTTAGACGTTTTTTTTTAAAGGGGGAGAAAACAAAAAATTCTCAGAAATTCTGCCAAAATATCCCCTTAAAGTCCCAAATAAGAAATTCTGAGCAACATGTTTCCTGAATTCTATCTGAATCAACACAAACTGACCCACTACTATACTATATAGTACACCAAAAAATGATTTACTGTGTCCTGATACATGCAACATACATAAACACAATTCAAAATTATCAGGATGTTTGACTACATCTAGTAGAATTTAGCAGTTTCTGGCCCATCATGGTGTCCTGCATGAGTATAAAAGAATTTCAACAAGTGCACAGACAGATGACGGCTCATTTTGCACGTTTAAAGTGCACTAGTATGACATATTATGCCCCAGCTGTATGCAAACTGCCCGAAACGGTGCATAACTTTTAATTAAAAGGCATCACACATACACTGCAAAAACTCAAATCTTACCAAGTCTATTTGTCTTATTTTTAGTCAAAACATCTCATCCCACTTGATTTAAGATAAATTCACTTAACAAGTGACCTTTCAGCAGATGGAGGGACTTGTTTTAAGACAACGCATCTTAAATATCTTATGAAGTCAAACAATCTTGATATTATCTTGTTTTAACCCTCCTGTCGTCCCGCGGGTCAAATTGACCCATTTTAAAGTTTAAAAATGTGGGGGGAAAAAAAGCATATTTTGACAGTGAAAACTTCCACATTTTCAAAAATTTATGGGAAAGTTTTTAAAAAATTTTTGCTGGGGGAAAAAAAATGTTAAAAAAAAATGTTTCTTTAAGGACATTCAGAAAAAAAATCTACCAAAATCCAGCAATTTTGTTTTTTTTTTTGTGCTAAAGCTGGATATTTTCTTTTTAAATAAAACTTTTGAGGGAAACTTAAATTTTCTTCCTGAAGATTTTACAAATTTTTATAAATTTGGGGAAATTTTTTGCTGACTTTTTGGAATTTTTCAGACGAGGCAACAATATTTTTTGGTGCCATAAATGAGGACAACAGGAGGAGTAAGACACCTAAGCTTGACAATCCTGGTAAAATTTAACTTAAAATAAGTTTTCCAGCTAATTCTAAGATCTCAATATTCTAAATATCACATCTTATTTCAAGAAACCTTACCAGGACATTTTTCACGTGTTCTGTTTGCAGATTTTTTTCACTTATTTCAAGGTAAAAATTATTTGAAATAAGTTCTTTTTTCTTGTTTTGAGAGGGGCATTTTTTCCAGTGTGACTGTAATGTACACACTTGTGGCACCAAAAATCAAGATGCTTATTTTTTAAATTCCAGTCTTTTGTTCCAGCAGTCCACCACCATAAATAACACTTTATGACCCGTATTTTTTCACGGCCGTGTATTTTACACACTTACTGGAACACATTTGAGCAGACGGTGCCAGAATCGTGTAAAAACCGAGAGAGAGAAGAGAGACAGAGAGAGATGGCCGATCATTTAGCCGTGTGATAACCCCGCCGTCACAGCCGCCGCCATTAATCCGCTCTTCACATCCTGCTCTCATCTGCTTCCCCCCCTCGTCACGCACACACAGAGTCGTAAAAAAACTGGATGGTAATAAGGAGGATGGATACTTGAGGCCGACGCTCACTCACACCAGCTCCAGGACTCAATTACACCTGCGAGTGTGGTGGGAGTGTACAGATGTGGAGAGAAAACCATTCATCCAGGGATCCCCAGGGCCAGCGGGCTGAGAGGAACGCACCCACCTGGGACCGGCACACATTACACGCATGACGGATGTGAGACGCCCTGCATACTCACACACACACACGCTGCTCTCCCAGGATCAATCAGACATTCAGCGATGATGGGAGGCCATCTGTCGCCGGGCTCGGCTGGAGGCTCGTTTGGCAGGTGAAGCCAGAAAAAGCAATGGCATTGTTTTCATGCAAGAAATTAAAAAACCTCCCTTCTGTACAGTGATGGAGATGAGGGAGGCTGGAAGCGGGAAGGGGGAGAGATGGAGGGTGAATAAATAAATCAGCAATAAATCATTTCCTTTTTGCATTTGTCAACTAAAAAGAGTCCTCTTTGCATGCCAAGTTATTGAAACGGCCAAACAAAGAGGCAGAAACAGCGGATGAATTTGCAGGGTGAGGAATGATCAGCGGCGCTTTATGATGGTGAATAATGGCAGCGATTCTGATGCTCTGATCCCATTAAGAGGCCAGATGTTTAAAAGTATTCTCATGAATAGAGTTCAGATAATGAGCACACGGCGAAGCTGTTCTGCAGAAAGCAAAGCTGACGCACCGAGAACAATGAGAACCGAAGGGGAATAAACCCGATGTTTGTGCAACTCAGCCTAAATGGAAATAAGCAGAGAAAAGTCTGAGAAAAAGGTCAAAAATATCAGATTCAGTCGAGACAGGATGCAGATAATGCTCACCTTGTTTCTCTAAAACACAGCCGCCAATGTGTTTTTATTACGTTTGTTAAAACAGTAGAGTCACAGGAGTGCCACATCAAAATATAAATAAATGTGGAAATATAAAGAGAAATAAATAAATAAATAAAAGAGAAGCAGAAAAGGTAAAAGCAAAGACAAAATTTTCCTTTTAATTTATTTATTTCTCTTTATATTTCAACATTTATTTTTAAATTTTCACATTTATTTATTCTTTTCTCTTTATATTTCCACATTTATTTCCCTTTATATTTCCACATTTATTTATTTATCTTTATATTTCCACATTTATTTATTTATTTCCCTTTATATTTCCACATTTGTTTATTTATTTATATTTTGATGTGGCACTCCTGTGACTCCATACTCCAGATCACTGAAAACTGTTAAAAAGCGTCTCTCTGGCTGAATTCAGTCTCTGTAATGTGACCTTTACTACTATAATCCTGCATCAGGAATTGTCTCTCTTTATAATAATGTTTGGAATCTAGTTTTGGAAGTCTGTTCTCATTAATAGAGTTCAGGTAATGAAGACAAAATGAAGTTTTTCCTGCAGAAAGCAAAGCTGACGCACGAGGATTAATAAGAACCGAAGAGGAATAAACCATGTTTGTGCTACTCGGATCAAGATAGATGGAAATAACTGGAATAAAGTTTGAGATAAAAGAAAAAAAGACACTAGATACAGTCTAGACCAGATGCTTACACATTTTAAAACGTCCTTCAAAAATTTAACCATGAAATTAAAAGTTTCTTTTATGAGCGGAGAATTTAAAACCGGCGTCAGAAGTCGTCCATCCTTTTATAGCAACACAGAAAATTCCGTTTTTGAAGCTGGGCGTGGATTTTTAAAGTTTTGTTCTCATAAACAGGGTTCAGATAATGAGGACAAGATGAAGCTTTTGGCAGAAAACTGAAGCAGAGACACGAGGAACAATGAGAACCAAAGAGGAATAAACCTGATGTTTGTGCAACTCAAGCTACCGGTAAATGGAAACAACTGGAATAAAGGTAGAGATAAATAATTAAACAAAACAAACATCAGATACAGTCTGTCGAATTTTTACAGTCTGCTCTCATGAACAGGGTTCAGACAATCGGTGCAAAGTGAAACTTTTGGGTAGAAAACTGAGAATGTGGAACAATAAGAACCAAAGAGGAATAAACCTGAGGTTTGTGCAACTCAAGCTAAATGGAAACAACTGGAACAAAGGTAGAGATAAATAATAATAAAAACATCAGATACAGTCTGCTCTCATGAACAGGGTTCAGACAATCGGTGCAAAGTGAAACTTTTGGGTAGAAAACTGAGAATGTGGAACAAAGAGACCCAAAGGGGAATAAACCTGAAGTTTGTACAACTCAAGCTAAACGGAAATAAGCAGAGAAAAGTTTGAGATGAAAGCAAAAATATCAGATTCAGTCGAGACAAGATGCTCACAAAAGCATCTCTAAAACAAATCCACCAGTTGTCTTTAAAAGGTTTGATAAAATAGTTCTCGACATCTATATGTTGAAAAGCATTTCTCTGGATCTCTGACTGAATTCAGCTTCTTAAATGTGACCTCTACTGTTAAAATCCTGTCTCAAAATGATCTTCCTTTTATTTTCATGTTGTTAATCTAGTTTTAGAAGTATGTTTTCATTAATAGTGTTGAAATAATGAGACAAGAAGAAGCTTTCTGGCAGAAAACGAACACATCGTGGAAGAATAGAAACCAAATAAATTCAATGTTTCTGCATCTTGTACAGGAAGAATATGAAAGAAGAGACAAACGCAAAAACAACAGTAAGTCAGTCGGTTTCCCTCTGATCACTGAATGTTGTTCTTTTTTCTAACAGTGTTAAAATGTTGAAGCTGTGATTCGAGGTCTTCAGTTCTGTTCTCATGAATGCAGTGAAGTTAGGGATAAGTTCAAATAATGAGCACAAGATGAAGCTTTTTGGCAGAAAACAAAGCATAAGAACCAAATAAAGTCGATGTTTGTCCTGCTTTAATCACGTAAAATGAAAAAGAATCTTATAAAAGTTTAAGATAAACACAGATTAGAGGTTGAATTCAACCTGTTAAACGTTTCCTAAATGAACGGAGGATTAAAACCTGCATCTGCATTTATAATAATGTTGAAAATCATGTAGAATTTTTAAAGTCTGCTCTACTTTTGTTGGCTCCAGACAAGCAGCGGTTGTTTCCAGTCAGTCACAGTGTTTTATTGTCCAGCTTGTACCAGTAACTGTCCTGAACGTCACCGATAACAATAAGCAGTCTGGATGTCCTCACATGAAGCTGAATCCTTCATCACGTCCACATTAGAGGAGCTCGTTACCGGATCGTCATGGTTACTATCAGAGTCTGACTCAGCCCCAGCCAGGCCTCCTCCATTTGTATATTTACTCAGAGCTTTTGTTGCTTTAAAGGGCGATAAAACGCTCCGACAGAGACTCTCCTGTTTGTCTGTGCCTGGTTCTGGACAAACCTTCTGCTCAGTGTCCTCAAACCGCCTCTCTGTTTGTGTGTCCGAACACAGCGGGATTTAAAGTGTTTTCATGCCGTGCAGAACGACGATGAAACAAAGTGGAGTCACCAAACAGGTGCATGAGAAGTCTGAAATGTCTGCGTTCCTGCACCAAAACTCACGACAAAACGTCTTTAAGTACGACTGAGTAGAGCTTTTAAATAGATTTGATTTCATTTGCATTAGGTCCATATAGTTATTAATCAGGTGTGAGTTTTAGAGCACATTTTTCTTATGGATGTGTACAAAAACAAAGTGATTTAAAGGCGCAAACAGCTTTGGAAATTATTATTATTAGACAACTTAGACCATAATTATTTGCAGTTCTTGGTGGATTCATTCGGTGTTTTCTTCTTTTTCTGACTTCAATCTGATGAAAAATGACTCTGGCGTTATATTTATATTCATCAAAAATGTCTGTCGTCTCATAATTTCTTGATTCTCTTTGTTTAGACGTTGTCAAGTGATAACTGAATCGGATTATCTGTTAAATTTCCATTTTTTTCCACCATCTACGGTGAATTTTGACATTTCTACCGTTCCAAAACATCATGTTTTCAAACAGAATGATTGCATTTATTGAATTATTATAGGATGCTGTAAATATTTAACCATTAGGATAGACTTATCAGTGTGAACGCCTATGCTTTTTTGCCCGAATAAACCTAAATGAACAACAGATCTTTGTCTGAAACGTTAAAACCACCCAGTTTAAAATAAACACCGGTGTTAGAAAAAGCAAATGCTGTCATGAACTGCTAAAAACAAATGAAAAAAAAATATTAATAAAATCCTGATGCTACCAAACAGATTTTATGTGTCTTAAAGAATGAAAAATCTAAAGTTTTGAGTATTTTTTGCACATTTTCTTGTTTGTTTTTTTTTTAGTTTTCCTGCATGAGGTTGAAGCTGAGCTGATAAAGCTGTAGAATTAAACTGCAGTGGAAGTTAAGAAGCTGAAACACTCACACTGGGAGCCTGGTGAAGTTGCCTCCTGGATAATAAAGGTAGCAGGATGGAAACTCCGTCACTCCCAGTTTGGTCACCAGACCCGCCTCGGTGTTCAGAACCCGCCGTACTGCCACGTTCTCAAACTGCAGCAGGTCCAGAGTCACCTGAAGAAACACGGCACGGGAAAAAAAAAAAAAAAAAAAAAAAAAAAAAAAGGAACAAGATTCAGTTCAACACGCGTCAGTAATATCCAGACAGCTGCCATTTAAAGACGATAAACCGAAGACTTTCACTGCACTGCAAAAAACTCAAATCTTACCAAGTCTATTTGTCTTATTTTTAGTCAAAATGTCTCAGCTCTCTCAATTTAAGATAAATTCACTGAACAGGAGACATTTCAGCAGATGGAGGGACTTGTTTTAAGACAACGCATCTTAAATATCTTGTTAAGTCAAACAATCTTGAAATGATTGTTTAACCCTCCTGTCATCCTGCGGGTCAAATTGACCTGTTTTAAAGTTTAGAAATGTAGGGAGAAAAAAAAAAAAATTATATATATATATATATATATATTCACAGTGGAAACTTCCACATTTTCAAATTTTTGGGGGAAATTTTTGAACGTTTTGTGGTAGAAAGAAACGTTTCTTTAAGAACATTCAGGGAAAAAAAAAAAAATCAACCAAAATCCAGTGAATGTTGGATTTGGATTTTCCCGAATGCTCTTAAAGAAAATATTAGAACTTTTACCGATATATATGGAATCATTTTAGATGTTTTTAAGATTTTTTTATTCATTTTTTTGAAAACTTTTTACAATTTTTATTTTCCTTTATTTTTATTTCTTGCCAAATTGGAGGATTTTTATTTTTAAATAACATTTTTAAGGAAAACCTTAAAGCAATTTTCTACCTGAAGATTTTTAAAATTTTTAGAATTTTGTTGCTGAATTTTTGGATTTTTTTCAGACAAGGCAACAATATTTTTTGCTGTCGTAAAAGAGGACAACAGGAGGGTTTAACATACCAAAGCTTGACAATCCTGGTAAAATAAAGCTTAAAATAAGTTTTCCCACCTAATTTTAAGATCTCAACGTTTTAAATATCATATCTTATTTCAAGAAATCTGACCAAGCCATTTTTCACTTGTTCTATTGGCAGATTTTTTCCACTTATTTCAAGGGGAAAGTTCTTTGAAACAAGTTTTTTTTCCTTGTTTTGAGAGGGGAATTTTTTCCAGTAAGGTCACATGGTGGTTTAAAAAAATCCTCCATACATATGGAATTATTTTATTGAAAACATATTTCTTCTGACATAAATAACAAATCGAGAAAAAAGTACGACTGAGGTCTGTACTATGAAGCTGGATTTGGGTTTATTGAGGTCACTTCAGGTTACTTTTTGCTGCATTACATCTCCATAATAACTTCTGCTGAACATCTAACAGCTCTGGAGCAGATTATGTTCCAGATATCAGATCATCCATCATCTATACATCACTTAGTCCTCATTAGGGTCATTAGAGTCTATCCCAGAGGACATCCTGGACAGGTAACAGCCAATCACAGGGCTGCACAGAGAGACAAACAATCACACTCACACCTACAGACAATTTAGAATCACCAATTAACCTCAGCATGCTTTTGGACTGTGGGAGGAAGCTGGAGAAAAGCCACACATGTACAGGAGAACATCCAGAAAGATCCCAGGAAGGCAAAGATGCAAACCATGGATCTTCTAGCTGTGAGGTGACCGTGCTGACCACCACCAGATCAACATATGAAAATACTTCCTACTGAACTATCAGTTCTCTTATTATCATTCTTTGGAGATCCTGCAGAGCTCAGATAGTTGGAGGGAAAAGATGAGTTTGTCGAGCTGCAAGCGATGTATTTGTTCCATCTGCCTTTGTAGTGTGGTGTAATCCTAAAGCAGAAACTGGTGAATAAAGCAAAGTCTTATCGCCTGATTACTGACGTAACGAGGTCTGCTGTACGTCTGCTAATAAGTTTGAATTCTGTTCTAATATTTGTTCTTTACTTGCTTCTAAAACTGTTCAACTCTGTTGATTCTGCAGGTGAAAATAATGGATGAAAAGTGCTTTAAACGGCCGAAAAATGAGAATAAATGCGAGATCACTGAATGAATCCTCCTTTGCATAATTTGTCTGTTTTTTTGTGAGTAGCATGAAGGGACTGCATCTATAATGTCTTAAACAAGCTTGTGATGCATGACGACAAATAAACTGAATCTTAAGATAAAAAAAATCTACATCTAATTAACTCGTGTTGCTTTTACCCTGAATTAGTTTTAAACTCCTCGTATTAGTATCACATTAAAGTGTGTTCGTCTAGTGAGGAATATTTGCCTGTAGAAGTGTTGATGAGTCGACAATCAGCTTCATGTGACTGAAATTTAGTGAAGCCAGACAGTAAAACAAATCCAAGATAAACTGAATTTGCTTCGTACTAGGGCAGGACCCGAATATCCGAATATTCGTTCGCTACGGCGGTATCCGGATATTCATTTTGGAATCTGAATATCTTTCTCCCCCGTCGGACGATACCGGGGGGAAAGAACATGCAGCGTTACCGTCTTCCCTCCGCCTTCGGCCCACATCGGCTCATTTCATCGTGTGATCACATAAACATATACACATATGTCTATGTGATCACCCCCTCCTCCTCCAGACGAAAATATTCTGAGCTCGTCTCTTCTCTTCGGCCCACTTCAGCTCATCTCGGCTCCTCCATTCCTGTTTCTTACCACCACCTGAATGGCCGGGTGGCTGCTAACTCTGACGTCACGCTTCACTTCGTTGCATAAACACAAGACAAGATGCTGAAGACCTCAACTGTTTGGAAATTCTTCAGTTTAACTGAAGACAAAACGAAGGCAAAATTTGAACCCGGGAGACCAGACGAACAGATCCAAATATTCGGACCGTCTCCACCACAAGCCACCATCCCCGCCCCCCCTTCGGACGTTATGGGGCGGAACAAATATTCGGATATTCGTCTTTAATAGGGCCCAAATATTTGGAGGTCAGAAACCACTATTCGGGCCAGTCCTACTTCGTAGTTCAGATTCCTGCTGGATGGAAATGTGTTTGTTTTTTTTTACCTCTCGACCGACGTAGGATTTAGCATCTTCAAAGATCAGAGCCAGATGTTGGACATTGTTGGTCTCAAAGAAGACGTCGATCTCTGCTTGGCTGGAAAGAAAAGAGCAGAGAAAAAAAATTATTTCAGATCAGAATTTCAGGTAAACAAACTCCAAACATCACCTACAAATAAAGACACTGATTTAGGAGAGATTTAGGGGCATTATTAAAAAGGAAATATAATTATGTGCATATATTTCATCCCAAAATAAAAAAAAGCTGCCTTTCAAAATTCTAAATGATCAAGTCTTTATTTAATTAGGAGAAGTTGCGGTTGTCTTGGTGCCCTCTATTCCTGCACAAGACTTCATCAAAAAAAACCACAAATGCAAAACATTAAACCGAAACACGTCGTCCAGCCAAAAACATTCTTCTGGTCGGGTAAAACACACGGCTGCAAGTAGCTCTGATGCAAGAACGAAAGTTCAAATCAAGAACAAGAAAAAGCAGAAGAGCAGAAAAAGGCACAAAGGTACTTTCCCCTTTTTAGTCAAAAAACAGAAACGAACTCAACTTCTGGTTTGGTTTTCCTGTTGAACCATCAGAATCATCTGGAGCTCGAGTCTGCATACGAACACTGTTTTTCTAATAATCATAAACAAGTTTTACAGCTTTTCTAATTGTATTTTCTGTTTTCAGCCTGAAAAGCTTGATTAAATAAAGCGAGCAGTCATTGTGTGCTTCCTGTTGAGCGGTCGAATGATTCCGTCGCTGATAAATATCTGCAGAAATTCACGCAGCAGCCCACGATGACGAGAGATTAAGTCATGCAACGTTACAGGAAAATAAGTTTCTGTGGCTGCAAATTAATAAAAGAAAAAACAGATGAAATACTAGGAAATACTGCATTAAAAACAGAACCACTGCTCCTGTTGGGTTACAAAAGGACAGGTTATAAAGCAGAAAACACCACTTTAACACGCTTTTATAGTATAAACGCACCCTCTGTTGGTTCCGGTATGAGTGAATCAGCTAAAAGAGAGGCTATGAATAAACTACAGAAGCTAACGGTCGGTGTTTGTACCTGGTGGGCTCCAGCGGGGGGCAGGCAGGAGGCCACGCCTCCACATGAGTCTCCAGTTTATCGATGATCGTGTGACGGAGACTTCGAACGTCGCGGGAAAAATCTAGACATCGAAAAGGGGATTATATTTTCCTGCATGTTCACAAGTTGGATTAGAATTTACAAAAAGAAATCCACGACTTCCTGGAGCACAAATACAAGCAAATAAAAAGGGAAACTTGGCTGTTAGACAGACGGGTGACAGATTAAAGGAAAATACTAGAACGTGTTCTCCGCTGGATGCAAAACCACTAAAATGTTAAATAATTTTAAACTGTCTCACTTCTCACTGGCTGCAGTAATTCTAGGTTGAACATTACAGGGTTTTCTCTATTTTTTATTTTCATTATTATTATTTTTATCAGTTTTATTATTAATTATTGGATTGTTCATTTTATTCTATTTTTTATTTATTAACTTACATTTAGATTGATTATTTACTAGTATTATTGTTGTTTTTAGCCTTGTGTTTATGGTTTTACCATCCCATTTTTCCCACATTTAGATGCAACATTTGATTATTTCAATCTGTATTGGGGTTGTATTGATTCATTATGAATTCATTTAGATTTATTTTCGATTATGTTTTACTCTCAGTTCTCCTTCTGTTTGGACTGACAGAGCTTCTGTTGTTCACTGGTTGTTTCCCCTTTTTATTTTTTGCCCTGTCTGTAATGCACTTTGTAAACTCTGTTTTTAAAAAAGGCGATATATACATAAAGTCTATTAGTATTATTATTAGAGAATATAATATATAGATAGGGCCTCTGAAGTATAAACTCAATACAACAAAAGTGAGTTGACCTGTGATCACTGGAGCTAAACTGATTTCCAAACAGCGTAACTGCATAAACGTGCTTCTAAAATGAGATGTGAACAGCAGAACGTTGTGGATTATGGGATGTAATCTACGTCTGCATCACGGCTTCATACTGAACGTGAACTGATGAGGAAAGAGATGGAAAAGTTTACAGGAGGATCAACTAAAACTCAGTGAAACACAGCAGCAATAAGGAGGTACAGAAGGAGTCACAGAACCCATAACCATGGCTGCAGGAGTCGGCACATTAAAAGGACTTGAATCAGGGGTTGTCAGTAGGGATGGGAATCGTTAAGACGTTAACGGTACTACCAATGTTACCAATACTGCTTATTGATCCGGTAATTTAACAGTGCTTTTATCTGTGCATATTGATTTTTTTTTCTTACTTTTTAAACGCATTAGAACTGAATTTTGAATTTCACCATCAATAACTATGTTTATAGAGTCTTTATCCTTTGTACAGGCAAAGGCAAATGTATTTATATCGTACATTTCAACAACGAGGCGATTCAAAGTGCTTTACAAAGACATTAAGACAGAAAATGACAACAATTATTAAAAGAAAACATTTATGAAATCATTAAAAAAAGGTCAGAACAGTAAAAAGATCAAAAACAGAAGTCAGAAAACAAGGACTGTTTAAAATAACTGTCATAAAATCAGAGTTAAAATAATTTAATCAAAAGCAGCTGAGAACAGGTACGTCTTCAGAATGGACTTAAATGTGCTGAGAGTTTCAGCTGATCTACAGTTCTCTGGGAGTTTGTTCCCTATATGTGGGGCACAGAAGCTGAATGCAGCTTCTCCGTGTTTGGTTTTTACTCTAGGAACTACTAGAAGACCTGATCCAGATGACCTGAGTGGTCTGGGTGGTTCATACTGAGTCAGGAGGTCTCTGATGTGTTTTGGTCCTAGATCAGGGGTGTCAAGATCCATTCCTGGAGGTCCACTATCCTGCATGTTTTAGATGTTTCCTTCTTCCAACACACATGATTCAAATGATCAGGCTCGTTATCAGGCTTCTGCTGAGCTTGATAAGCTCATCATTTGAATCAGGTGTGTTGGAAGAAGGAAACATCTAGAACATGCAGGATAGTGGCCCTCCAGGAACTGAGTTTGACACCCCTGTCCTAGACCATTTAAAGCTTTGTAGACCAGCAGCAGGACTTTAAAATCTACCCTCTGAGTGACAGGAAGCCAGTGTAAGGACTTTAAAACTGGAGTGATATGATCTATTATCTTGGTCTTAGTGAGGACTCGGGCAGCAGAGTTTTGAATCTGCTGCAGTTGTTTGAGTGTTCTTTTTGTTTTTTTTAGGTAGACCTGTAAAAATACTGTTACAGTGATCAAGCAGACTGAAAATAAATGCATGGACGAGCTTTTCCAGGTCCTGCTGAGACATCAGCCCTTTAATTCTTGAGATATTTTTCAAGCGATAGTAAGCCGACTTTAACTGCTTTAATGTGTTTTCCAAAACTGAGTTCTGAGTCCATCACCACACCCAGATTTCTGGCCTGGTCTGCAGTTTTTACCTGTAGATTGAATAGGTACAGCAACCTATTCCAGGTTTGACGCTCTAAGCTCACTGGTTTTTTTATCTGGACCTGGTCTAAAGTGGCCCTGATGGAAATCAAATAAAAAAAACAGACCTGCAAAATTTCCATTTCTTTGCATTTTCACAAATACAACAGTTTTAAAAATCAGAGACTGCAGGTTAAATCCTCTTCAGTCTCTGCATGACAGACTAGTCCACAATCTAGTTTATTCTCTTTTTACCCGCCAGTGGTTTTGTTGTTGTGGCCGATTGCTGGATGTGATTAATGACTAAACTTCTAAATTAGACCAGTTTGATGGTAAACGCACATCTGCTAATAATTGATGCACATATTCCTACTTCAACATGGCGTCTGTTGAAACTGCCCACCTCTTTGGTAGATAATTTAAGGTGTAGATAAACCAGCTGCAGTTACCTTTAAAAGCCAGTCCTGTTGAATCAGCCTTGGAGTACGCGTGGAAGAACTGTGAAGTGAAAGAAAGAGAGGGAGGTTAGGTGAGGAAGGGAGAAGAGATCAGATTGGACGGGCCTCACACGACCATGAGAGAAGGTTGAGTAATGTTTGGTGGGGGGGGAAGCCTCGACCTCCGGATCCTTCCTGGTTGAAATGAGTCGCAGATGTTAAAGCTCCATTGTGGGCTCCAACAGAAGGAGCTCTTTGTTTCTCTGGATGACCGGGACCAGAGGCTCCAACGCTCAGAGCTGCTGAATAATCAGAGGCACTGCAGATTCTCATGCAGATGTTTGAAGCAGGAGCGATTCTGCAGTTGAGGCTGCTGATTCTGCAAAAGTTCAGTCCTCTGGGAGCTCGCTAACTGCATGCAGAGGGTCTAACCCGATCTGTCAAATGTGCATTAGCATTCAGGGGAGAAGAAGTCAAACATAACTGAAATTACACTGCATTCTGATTATACGAGCACAACTGCGCCTTTTACACTCCATAATAAGCATTTTGCAAACAAGTTATGAAGTTTTTAAGTGTCAAAATCCAAGAAAAGAAATAAAGTGTCAATGGGATATTATAAACACCTTAAGAAAGATCGAAATATGCAAAAATCTAAGTAAAACCGTGGCTGCAAGCGTGCAGAATAGGTCGGTTGTTCTTGCAAAAGTGTGAACATTCCTAATTTAATAGCTGCTTGAGAAATATATGGCAGAAACATGGAACCTCATGGGAATAGAAACGGCATGCATGTTAATGTGCTGCTGCCAAATAGTGACCGCTGCATGGCAGAAATGTGGTGGAGCTGTGTCTGATTTATTTTCTTATGCAAATGATGGAAAATGGGATAAAAAAGGTCAAGAAAAAGCGTAGTTTGATTCAGAAACTTTCTGATTGAGCTAAAATCCAATAGTAGCTCATTAAGTTGGGGCAACAGCTAGAGAATATCCCAATTAATACATATCCTCGTTTTGTTAAAAAAAAAAACAGCCCAAGCACGAGAAATATTCAGTTTAGTTTCATAGAAGACCTTCACATCTGAAGAGCTGGAACCAGTAAACATGATTTAAACTCTGAATTGATTATTAAAATCCGTGCAGATTAATTTTCTGTCCATCAACAAACCAATTATTTTAGCTTCATACACAATGAAGCAGAACAAAAGCTGCCGCCTGTTCTTTATTTTTATTTTTTCAGATTTACATGTTTAATTCGTCTTTTGCAGAGACCGTTATTAGAAATATATTTGAATAATCAACGGTAACACAGAGTGATTTCATCTGGGCTCCGTGCCTCTGGCTTTAAAACCTCACATTATTAAACTGCTACTTAAAATATCTGATATTGATCCACATATTCTGAAGATTTATAGACCAATTTCCAATCTTCCTTTTATGTTGAAATTACTTTAAAGGGCAGCAGCTGATCACATTCCTGCCTACTTATCAAACAACAGATTTTTTGATTAATATTGGCCTGGCGTAGAGTCACATTCTAATCAAACTACCTGGACCAGAGCAGTCAATGATGGGCTCATTTCTATCGATTTATTTTACATTTGCAGAAGCACACCGGATCCAACTGACAGCGTTTTCATGGTTCCATTCATATTCATCAAACAGAACTCAGTGAGTTAACCCTTTAAGCTTCAGTCAATTCCAGCCGTTTTCAGTACAAAAAAATCGCTAATATTCTATTTTTAAATAAAAAAAATTACGAAAAATACGGGGAATATTGGACGCGCATCGGGAGGTGCATTTCCTTGAAAACGACCGATTCGGGGATTTTATACCGACTTCAGGACATGTTTTGGACAAAATAGTTTACTGGCTTGTGTCATCTGATGTAAAAGGTTGGATTATGGCCGTTTTTTGTGGAATCTTTTTTTTGTGTGTAATAATGAACCCGGAAATGTGAGTCGCGCTGTGTGCGTTGAAGCCGTGTATAGAGAACGGATGGATGAATATTTGTTTTTGTAGGACAAATGTGTTTTTCTCACCCGCTGTGGTAATCACATCTGAAAGTGGTTTATACCGGCGGATTCATGAGAATCTAAGCTTTCCATCGGTGTATAGTGTTTGTATAATCGTGTTTGCACCGGTCGGACATTCCTGAAATTCCTATGCAAATTAGTAGGTGTACCGCCGGCGGTACACTGAAGCTTAAAGGGTTAAAATAATATGAAGTATAAAAAGTAAAGTTTGGTGTCCCACAGGGATCAATCATTGATCCTGTTTTTCTTTTCTCATCTCTATGGTTACTCTTGGTGAGATCAATTGTAAACATGGTGTTAGTATTCACTGCTATGCTGATGACACACACCTGTATTTATGGACCTGTACAGCCAAATGACCTTTTTCAAATCCAACTTTTTGCTGTTAAACGCTGAAAAATCTGAGCGAAGAAACAAGTCAAATATGAGCATTTTTGTGCAAATTTGACTGTTAAAGCTAGCGTAGGCAGTTGTTTGTGCATCACTGGGCGAAAATTTCATCAGTTTGGCGGAATCTACGTGATCTCAGAGGAAGGTACAGTACTACAGCTTCTCTCAGCTGCTGTTTCAGACTTCAGGAAATCTATCCAAAGAGAGACTTTAGCCAATCACAATTCTTTGAAGAGAGTGTATCTTTACTATTGGATGTTCTACAAAAGAGACTGCAGTACTCCGCCAAGGCTGCTCAGTCGACCTATCACTTCTGACGGATGAAATGTTTAATAAAAAATGAACTTGCGCTGAGCACAGGCATGTGTTATCCATGTGCATGCTATGCAGTTATACCGTATTGCGTGTAAATTGCATATAAAGGTCTGCTGATCAGTTCATCACTTTTGGCAAGCCTTTGTTATGCTAGTTTTAAAACAAGACGACATGGTCATCAATATCCCCCGCCACATGTGATGTCTATGAGTCTATATCCAAAATAGCATATCAAGGGCCATAACTCTGTTAAATATTATCGCACAGATCTCATTTTCGAACTTGATCAAGGGGTCCATGGTGTGAAGCTACACTCTAAATTTTGTAATCCTAGCTGTAATAGTTTCCGAGAAAAGCTGTCCCCTTCATCTCGGACGGACAGACGGACGCATGGAGGCCAAACCTATATCCCCCTTTTCCACTTCGTAGAGGCGGGGGATAATAACTGTTCCCTCCATGCCTTTATTTTGAGGACTAATTCTGAATGTTACGAGCATCTATTTTGTCACCATCCCAGCAGCACAGGAAATGGTTATCTAAGAAGAGGTTTGTTGTCATGACGAAGATGCTGCCGAAAAGTCAGAAAATTCACAAAGATGACAGAAAACGGTTCCATCTGTTGCTGTCCAGTAAAGGATGTGTCTAAACTTAGAAACAGCTGGAATGAGGACAAGAAAGGAGAGAAGGACAGGAAGGTGAATTTGTGTTCAAAATAAGGCTGTAAATAAAGGCTTTGTGAAACATCAAGAGTATCACCATTGTCTGACTGGGGTTTGCTACATACATGACCTAAATATGTAGCGGGACTCAGAAACACTCCACAGTTTAATCAATTGTTCCTCTGATGATTTCCAACTGATAAATCAGTCATTTTGTAGTAGGATCAATCATGTGATCATCAGCAGGTAACTGACAGTATTCACTTGTTGTCATGGTTACAGCGATGCTGTGCCGGCAGCTATATCTCCCAATGGGAAATCCTAAACAAGGCCGTGGATCCAGACTATAAGCTGCATCACTCTGGTTGGTCAGGCTGTGTAGATTCATAAGGAATGCTAGTTATGAGTGGTCAAGTTGAGTCTTGGTAATAGTTTAGCTCTTTACTAACTACAGGGAAAAGGTTCGTATTTACAATGAAGCTTGGGTTTTATGTTGCTTTTGAACTTTTTTCTGCCTATCCCAGCTTTAAAAGATTCCCTTTTTAAAGAAAAGGAAATTAAGTTTTTTTTCTTGTAAACATGGTGTTTTGCTAGAACAAGCTTAGATTTGCTTATTTTCCCCTAACAGAACAAGTCAGAGGTCATTAAGGGGTCATCAGAAAATTGAAAATCTGATGACTGTTTCTATAGTTTCTAAAAAATAGAACAGGACTTTTAAATCTGTGGCTGGATTTTGGGGTTCGGAGGTTTAAATAAGGGAAAATGTTTGATAGAAGTTTAATCATTTACAGTTTTGTAGATCTAAGTCGGTAGTGTGCTACCAATGCTCGCTCACTAAGTTTATGTACAGGGTGGGGAAGCAAAAATGTCCTGTCAGGTAAAAACAACTACAAATGGGTATAACTTTTTATTCTTTGGAATTTTGAACTGATTTCTTGAAGAACACAAATTTAAAGCTTTCAGAACATGTTTATTCAATCTGTCCTCCATCAGCCATGATGAAGGCCTCAATACAGCCTCTGAAAGAGGCACAGGTCCTCCTGATATCCTCCTTGGGGTAGGCCTCCCATTCCCTGGAGAATGCAGCCTTAAGTTAATCCATATTGGCTTGAGGGGTGGCATTAGTCCTCAACTCAACGGAGCCCCATCAGAAAAAATCCAGGGGGTTTAGATCAGGTGAGCTTGGGGGCCAAATGCCTTTGGGCCAGAAGTTCTCCATATTCTACTCACAGAACTTTTGGACCTTGATTGATGTGTGAGCAGGAGCCCCGTCTTGCTGCCACACATAGCTGTTGTCAGGGTAGGTGGCCTTCAGCCAGGGCAAAACGGTGTACCTCAGAACTTTGTAGTACACATCAGCCCCAATTTTCTGGTCTGGCTTGAAGAAGTAGTGGGGCATCTTATTGCCATCTGAGCCCAAGACTCCCAGGACCATCTGGAGATCTCTTGGTGCCCAAACTGGATTGTCTGGCATGCTGGATGCGGCGAATGGTCCTCTCACTGATGTCAACAATTTTGGCAATGTCCTTCTGAGGGATTTGGGCATCCAGGAGATCACAAACCCTGTTGCGTTTTGCTTGTTGCTTGCTCGTTTCACAATGCACCAAGGTCTGACAAATCTTAAAATGCTTGGTTAAAGGTAAGGAACTTTGATTTTAATTATTGTTTTGATTACCCTCACCGTCTGGGCAGGACATTCAAATTTGTCAATAGGACATGTTTGCTTCCCCACCCTGTATACAGAGTCCAGTTAACCTTTATAGCTCCATGACATCTCTCATTCGGTATCACTGTCGTCTGTCTTTGAAAAGTGTGCAGCAGCTGCTGTAAAACAAAAACATACATTCTGCATGTACACATATATATGTTCAAAAGTTTAGAGTCACTTAGAAATGTCCATATTTTTGAAAGAAAAGCAGTTTTGTTCAATGAAGATACCATTAAATGAATGATAAATCCAGTGAAGACACAGTTAATGTGGTAAATGACTGTTGTAGCTGATTTTTAATGGAATGTCTCCATAGGGGTACAGAGGAACATTTCCAGCAACCATCACTCCTGTGTTCTAATGCTACATTGTGTTAGCTAATGCTGTTGAAAGGCTCATTGATGGTTAGAAAACCCTTGTGACTGTCTGACTATCTCCACCTTCAAACTACAGACGATAATCTCACAAACTCAGATTCAGACTTTTGAGGTTTCAAATGTCACAAATCTACAGAACTAATCCTGTCAGCTTGCAGGGTGGAGCTTTCTGTGTTTTAATTCATCTTCAGAATTGATTACTAGTTTGAACACATGCAGCTAAATGACTCCAAAGTACAGCTTGTTTCTGTATAATGTACAGTAGTTGTAGGTGAGCTGGTGTGCTCAAGCAGCGAGGTGAGCGGCAGCGACTACGTAGATCCACGGGTTTAGAAGCAGCGGCAGAGTTTCAGAGCATTTAAAGGTGGGAAATTATTATTTTCATGGTAAAAAAAAAACAAAAAACTTCTAAATGTGTATTTTTGACATGCAGAGATGAATTTTTGGCATCAAATCAAACACCAGAGAGGAACTTGAACTCTCACTGACATTCCAGCGTCCTATATCACTGCATGATACTGGGACATTAATCTAAGCATCTGGATTGTCCTTCCGCAGTCTTCTCTCATCTAACTAGTCTGAGCTTGTTCTGAAAGCTGACTCATGACAATAATTAAAATACTTCATTGTGTAACCTCGGTTCACTGGCTACAGGTGTGAGCTAGAGCTGCTCTTAAGGCTCTTCTTTTATCCTGTAATGCCTTGCAACACTTTATTTATCCAAGTTAATAATAACAGTGACATGTCTTATGAGCTGTTCTGATGGTGTTCATCCTTCTGCATGCTGTGCTCTATCTTTAAATTCATACTAAAAAAAATGCATCTTTATTAACTTCATCACAACATGAGCCTTCTTGTTGTCCTGCGGGTCAAAATTAACCCGTTTTAAAGTTTGAAAATGTGGAAAAAATATATATTTTTCACAGTGAAACTTCTGATGTTCACATTTTCAACATTTTGGGAAATCTTTGAACATTTTTCGATGGAAAGAAGTAATCGTTGAAAATGTTTCTTTAAGAACATTCACAAAAAAATTTTTTTTTTAAAAAATCAACCAAAATCCAGTTAAATTCGCTGGATTTTGGTTGATTTTTTTGTGAATATTCTTAAAGAAAATACTACAAATTTTACTGATATGCATGGAATCAATTTATATATTTTTAGGATTCTTTTGGAAGATTTTTACTCATTTTTTGAAGATATTTACAAGAATTTTCTTACCAAATTTGGGGGATTTTTTTAAAATAAAACTTAAGGGGAAACTTTTAAGGAATTCTTGGAATTTTCTTCCTGAAGGTTTTGCAAATTTTCAGAAATTCAGGGAATTTTTTGCTGAATTTTTGGATTTTTTTCAGACAAGGAAACAATTTTTTTTTTGGTAAATGAGGACAACAGGAGGGTTAACTAAAACTCAGAACTTAGTCATCTTTGCAAACATCCCCTTAGCAGTTTTTTTAATTAATTTAATGTACTTGCTGTGTTTTTTCTCTTTAACTGAACGCTACATGATGATTCTGCATCTTTAAATCCATTTTCTTGATCTGCTTTAGTGACTAAATGAGCGACTTCTCGTGCAGCAGCCGTCATTACAGCAGAGAAGCCCTCAGTGCAGGTGACAGGTAGTGCAGAGTTTGTTACCTTTATGGTGGGATACCCTCTGATCCGGTAGGCGGCGCAGACCTTCCTGTTGTCCTCAGCGGCGCAGTCTATCGCTGCCAGGTTCACAGCTGGCTTCCACTCTGAGGAGCGCACATCAAACAGAGCCACAGTAAATATTTAGTGTACTGTCTGCTGCTGTCTGCCAGCACCACGGGCCTCTATTGTCCTCCCACCATGTGTGTCAATACAGTTTCATCAGTCTAGTCAAGGAAAAATACAATCTTTTCAATGGGTCAGTGAATGCATCTTCATTATTCAGAATAAACAGATTAGTCACATGGTGCCAAATACCTCTGCAGTGCTTCCATCAGGCTAATATCTGCACGTATTCCTGATATTTCCCTGTAAAATTCCGCTGCCTGCCAGCGTTTGAAAGCCTGCCAAGCCATCAGTGGCCATTGTTGACAGAGTGCGAGGAGCTGAAACACTCCGACTGGTGCCAGAAAGTGATCAGCTCGGTTTGCATTCGACTCCAGCTGCTTTTATCGGAGTCATTAAATGCAAATACACAGAAGTTTGCGTATGTGGAGGCAGCAAAGTCTTTGTGTAAGTGAAAGGAAAGTGTTTGGTATGTCTGATATCCTGGTTAATATCTAGAAATGATCAAATTACCGCTCTAAATGTCTACATCTAAAGGATTCTTAAAAAAAAACAACAACAACAAAAGAGTTATAATTGGACTCTTAAAGGAGGAGTAAGCAGTGTTTTTTGGACGACAATTTTATAATAGCATGCTGTAATTTAAGTTGTGTAAGGGGAAACGAGAAATCTATCCAGAGACAGGAGATTTCAGTCAATTACATTTATTTTTTTGGACAGATGTTATTGTTTCTAATGGTTGTAAGACCAATGCAAGCGTGTTTCTGAAAAGCCTGATTTAATGGTGGAAAATCCTGCAGAAAACATTTACATTCCATTATTACAGCTGCTAAAACTGCAAAGCAAACCAAATAAAGTGTGTACCCTCAAACAGACGGTCTAAACGAGTCTGACAATAAAAACAATGTTTGGAATCTAGACTCCCATTAACACGTTTTACAGACCAGTTTTATGCAAAAAAAAAGAAGAAATTAGCTTGTTTTACAATCATCCTGTGAGCTGTAATCTCAAAATATAACATTTATGATGGAAATCTAACTGTTCTGATGATAAGATTCCAGTCACAGTGTGGGGGGTTTGCAAGTGGAAAACTGCATTATGTGACTTTAAAGAAGATTTCATCGAATAGAAACAACCAGATCGGTTATAATCCGGGTCACAGAGCAGGTAAAACATTGCAGAAACATTAGGATGATTGCAAAACAGATCATTTCATCATGAGTGTTTGGCAGCACCAGTCCTTCTGCCACCATCATAAAGTTTGCCCTTTCACTTCCATCCTAATTAATTTGCATTTTTCTCGCAGCTCTGTGAGATTTCCACAGAAACAGTCAGGATGCAGGAGGATGGAAAGCACTTATTAGATCACATGCTCTAATTAACTGATAGGAGCAGCAGCTTGGTGCTTCCACTGTTTCCATGCAGATAAATAACTCAAGCTGTGTTCAATCTGAGAGAATTAAATGTAGATTTTTACTTTTAAATGTTGAAAAACTTCTGTCTGGTTTACCTTATAATACGGATAAATGCGTAAAAGTGAAACTTATTCACAAAGTTTAAGAGGTTTGTAGTTAAAAAAAGGGGGGGTTTTCTGCATGATTATTATTGAGGAAATCATTAGCAAGAGGAAGCACGGTCCGCACCAACCTTTAATGTCTCTGGCCAGGCTCTTGTACACCGGAGAAAAGGCGATGCAGTGTCCGCACCACGACGCGTAAAACTCCACCACCATCGCCGCCGTGGAATTGATCAACGCCGCCTCCACGTTCCCCGGAGAGAGCAGCAGGATCTGGTCGGAGGCGGTGTACAGTCCGGCCTCCGCAGCGGACGGAGCCAGCAGCAGCCACAGGCTCAGCCACACGGCCGATTCCGCGACCTTTCCGGGACATGTTCGCTGAGAGAACCGAGACGTGGCACGGCCGCCGCTCCGCGCCATCTTCCCCTCCGAGCTGCTGTCGGTCGGTCGGAGCGCAACAGTCTCCGGCTCGCCGTCTCCAAAACTTCACTCAACTTTTTCCTGCCTCCCCGGTTTTGTCTCCTGCAGCCTTCATGGGTTCCTCCCCCTGCAGACCGAAGCGCCCTCCGTCCAAACGAGCTGCAGCTGAGGGATGGAAATATGAAATGAAGGCGGTTTAAAGTGACGCCGCATTAATACAGGAAATAAACCTCAATAGCCTGTAATGGTTAAAAGAGGGGGGGGAGACAGGGACATAATGAGGCATCAAAACAGTGACCAGTACTGACGAGGTTTCCTGAAGCTAATTATATGAAAAATGGTTATTCTTAAAAGTGTTTTATTTCATTAAACATTAAAATGGATATTATGTAAACAAACTTAATCTTAAAATTAAATGTCAAGCAGTTATGAGGATTGATGCTGGTTAAAGTTCTAATTCAGAGAAAATACAAAATAATGTTAACTCTCCTGTTGTTGACCAAAAATATTGTTTCCCGGTCTGAAAAAAGTTTTAAAAAATAAAAAAAAACTTCATAAATGTCTGAAAATTTGCAAAACCTCCAGGAAGAAAATTCCAATAATTCCTTAAGTTTCCCTTAAAACTTTATTTTTTTTAAATATCCCAAATGTGACAAGAAAATTCTTGTAAATATTTTCAAAAAATGAGTGAAAATCTTCCAAAAAAAATTCATAAAAATATCTAAAGCGATTCCATATATATCTGTAAAACTTCTAATATTTTCTTTAAGAACATTCACATAAAAATCAACCAAAATCCAGAGAATTTAAAATTTCAACGAAACATTTTAACATTTTTTTTCCGTCAAAAAATATTGAAATATTTCCCAAAAATGTTGAAAATGTGGACGTCACAAGTTTCGACCTGCTGGACGACTCAAGGGTTAAACAAAGTGGCCGAGTCATTTTTGATCCTCAGACAACACAAGGCTTAAAGTCAGATGTCCTGCCTGTTCACTGACACTTTATAAGACATTCTCATGGGGGACATTATGCTCCACAGATTTTATTGACTCAATGTTGTGAAAAACAAACTTCTGTAATGATTCATGCTTTTTGTATTTCTGCCTGCTGTGTGGGCTGAATTTGACTCATTTGAAATAATTTTGCTGTATAATTTGATTTATTATCATGTAGAAAAAAGTCCTAATGGAATAAAATGCATCCCCTTGCAGCCTCCCCCCACGAAGCCACTTCACCTCCCAGTGATTAGACCTGAACTGTGCGTGCTTCCTGTTGGTCGTGTTGATCATTACTGATCTGATGTCACGGTTACATAATGGTCTTTCCTGGAAGGTCATCGCCGCCATGGGATCCCTACGAGGGGCGTCTTTTCATCATTGAAAGGTGACATGTCAGGGAATCCCACGCTGCAGTGACAGACAAACTGCAAAGTATTGAAGAAAATGAAATAAAACAGAAGTTTTTGCTTTTCTGCTAAACCTACTGAGCTCATAATATCACAAGTGATGGCGTTTTTAATTGGGTTTAATCAGGAACTCAGACAGGCATGTCCATCAGAAGCATCATTGTGGAAATATATTTTTTTTATCCACATCTTCAAACTTTAAAGCAGGACGACACGAGGGTTAATTTACAACAAATAAGCCAACAAAGTAAACAAACTGTAGCCTACAATAAAACATTACAGATATCGTCCTCAAAGTCAGTGTTGTGGCAAATTATTGCCATGTCCCAGAACTATGAAAGAAACATTTTGGACCTTTTCTACTCCCTAGTTAGTTTTATGTGTTATTTATTTATTTTTATTGATTAAAAAAACACAAAAAAGCTAACTAGTGGTCAAAAAGTAGCTCAGTGTAAACAAACTGGCAATTAAAGGATGAAAATGAATGAAAATATTTAATATATTTATATATGTTGGTGAAGGAAAATGTAAGACAGAGAGTGGAAAATAATAGTAAAATCTAATATGCTCCATGGCAGTTTTTGTTCATCACGAGTGTGACTTTTCTATTTTTAAAAAATCACTTTCTCTTCCCCCCACATGTTTTTGTTTTCCTCGACAGGTGGATTTCAGGTCAGTTTCAGAGTTTGTGAATCATTTGGAATATCTATATTTCTGCATAAATAGAGTCCTAAGAGTCACTAAAAGTGGACAGCATATTCTACATGTCATTTATTTATTGAGAAAAATGATCCATTATCACATGTCTGGCAGTGGTTAAGGTATCTGATCCTTTGCTTTCATGTCTGCTGTGCTTCAAAATCTGCAGCTAAACATTTCCAGTCACTGCTGATGGATCTTCATATCAGATTATAGTCCATTTCTCTGCACAGATCAGCTTCATCTCTGGGTTTCCTCACATGATCTCCTCTCCTCAGCTCCTTCCAGAACATTTCTGTTGGATTAAGGTCAGGACTGTGACTTGGTCGTTACAAAACGTTAGCTTCATTCTCCGTTGTCTTGTTGCATGACCCACTTTCTATTCAGATTCAGTTCTCAGACAGACATCCTGACGTTTATCGGTAGAATTCATCGTTCTATAAGAAAATCGGCCTCCAACCCTGACACCAGCAGCTGGTTTACCACATGATGCTGGAGAAAAGAGCTTTCCATTTTCAGACCACATTATTTAAACCGGAGAGTTTTGTTTGGTTTAGCTCGACCACAAAACGTTCCAGCAGGGTTCTCGGTCGTCTGCGTGACCTTCAGCAACGTTCTTTTTGGAGAACAGCAGCTTTGTTCTCACGGCTCAAGACGTCGTCGTTCAAAAAGAGATTGGCATTCAAATGACAAATTATTCCCAATTTTTTGAATGTTTATGTAAAGATTTAGTAAAAAAAAACTGAGAATAGTAAATACATCAGTTTGAAGATCGACAGTTATTATTTAGTACAATCGAGCCCTGATTCCAAGACAAACTCACCAAAAAATGTCTTTAAATCACCCCTAAGAGTATAACAAAATAATCAAATATTCAAAAGTAAATAAACATTTCTGATGTAAACAAACGACATCAGACATCAATAAAAGGTTCTCGTATTAAAAGTTCTTTTTATCGTGGCCATGCTATGGAGTCACAGGAGTGCCACATTAAAATATAAATAAATAAATAAATGTGGAAATATAAAGAGAAATAAATAAATAAATAAATAAAAGGAAAAAAAAGGTAAAAGCAAACACAAAATTTTCCTTTTTATTTATTTATTTCTCTTTATATTTCCACATTATTTATTTGTCTTTATATTTTCATTTATTTATTTAGTTTTCTCTTTTATTTCCACATTTATTTTTTATTTATATTTATATTTCCACATGTATTTATTTATTTCTCTTTATATTTCCACAAGTATTTATTTGTCTTTATATTTTCACATTTATTTATTTAGTTTTCTCTTTTATTTCCACATTTATTTTTTATTTATATTTATTTATATTTCCACATGTATTTATTTATTTCTCTTTATATTTCCACATGTATTTATTTGTCTTTATATTTTCACATTTATTTATTTAGTTTTCTCTTTTATTTCCACATTTATTTTTATTTATATTTATTTATATTTCCACATGTATTTATTTATTTCTCTTTATATTTCCACATGTATTTATTTAGTTATTTCCCTTTATACTTCCACATTTATTTATTTCTCTTTATGTTTCCACATTTATTTATTTATTTATTTATATTTCCACATTTATTTATTTATTTATATTTTGATGTGGCACTCCTGTGACTCCATACATTTCAGTCTCGCACTCAATAAATAAGTAAAAATAAAAAATAAAAACCAATAGCTTTGTAAATATGACAATAATTCAGAGTGATTTCTACCTAAATAAAATCTCTGAACATCACATAAGTGGTTGAGTCAGACATACCAAAATAAATGTCTGATTTTGTCTTAAATTTACATCTGCTGGTTATTCTACCAAAAGAAATTGCCATTTAAATGACAAATTATGTTTTAGGATATTTTATAATATTTATGTCACATTTCAGTCAAAAGAACTGATAATTGTAAATATATCTGTTTCATATAGATAATTATTATTCAGTACAAATGATTCCAACACAAACCCACCAGAAAAATGTCTTTAAATCACCCTTAGAGTATGAAAAAAATGTTAAAATACTGAAAATTATCATAGTTTAACACTTTGAACACATTTAGACTGAAAATAGCTTAATTAACCTTTAAAATTCACAATTTTTTAAAACCATTTTACTGTAAAAATTGAACATAAACTCTTTTTGGTGTCATAAAAGCCTCTAAATTCACAGAAAAATGAGGACTTCCCCGCAGATGTCAGTCAGTTTAGAACTGACTGAGTGACAGTTTGAATCTTTCCTTTTAGATGTTGACAGAATAAGAGTTGTGCCTTTAACGAGACCAAGCAAACATAACGCTGGACCACAACCACGTTCAAACGTAGAATTCCAGATGCACAGAAACCAGCCGACAAACCTCAACGTCCCAGTTTGGTTTGTCCCCAAACATTACAGGAACCACAAATGAAAAAGCATCACAGGGCGGCGAGTTCCTTTAGAAACGATGAAAGCTTTATTTACAGGTTCAAATTTCATTTAGTTAACAAATATATACTATGTACATATTTGCAGAGTAAACAGCGTTTTTATTTACAACAATCGTTGGGATACAGTAACAGCGGGTCGGATCGGACGAGACGCGATATTTACACCCAGAAAACCAAAATAAAAGAGAAAGAATTGTACACGTCTTCAAGTGCACTCGGAGCGCACTCACAGCAAATTATTATAAATACTCATAAACATCTGAGGAGATGGAAGAGAGGGCTTTGATGTGACGATTAGACGTTTTGTGCCAACTTTAGAATTCCTCGGATCGAACCGTACGTTTGTTTTATTCAAGGTGAAGCTGCTCCAAACAGCTCCAGGATACATGAAGATTCATTTTCTGTCTACAGACTACAGCTGAGGTCTGAGCTGCTGCTTGGTCCACCGTACAAAACAACCGACGAGTACTGCATAGTTACAGAGGAGCTCCTCTCTCCTACAACCAGTTCAGGAGGGTCACGTCGGAGTCCTACAGCACGGAGAGATGCTCGGTATCAAATGTTTTTGGTCTTTTTCTACATTATATAATTTACAGTTTGAACACATTATCTTATAGCAACTGTTAAAACACTGACAGTAGAAAAACAACAAGAAAAAAAAGACTCAGTTTAAGGTCACTTTAGCTCCAAACAGTCGGTGAGGATTAACGAGCTCAGTTAGGGACCGGAGAAGCCCTTAGAAACAGTCCTGCTTCCACAAACTGATGCAGCACGTCAGCAAAAGGACTCCGCTCGCGTCTATATGCGCAGATTCACGACAAGCAGGTGACTTACAGACTTTCGATTTACAAATATTTCCTCAGGGGAACGAGAGGGTTTGTTAAAAAACTTCCTCTGCTGCGCTACAGAAAGACTCGATAAGGCAGAAAATGAACGATCGGTAAACCGGTAAGAAGGAAAAGCAGCCGTTAGAGGATCAGTTTACAAAAACATGGTCGTATACAGCAGTTGAAAGAGACATTCGAAGAAGAAAATAGGTCCAGAGGGGGGGATGCTGAGACACCAACACAACTCAACTCAAAGAGGCACTTAAACAGAACGTGGAGAGTCTGCGGTCCGGCTACGTTAACGGGCTTCTGTCTGGAAGTGATTCAGCAGCAGCAGGAAGGAGTGGAGCGTGTAGCCGAGCAGATGTTTTCATGGCGGTAAATGCTCTGAAGATAACCGATGAAGAGACGAGACGAACCTCGGGTGGTTTCTCAGGAAGGAAAACGGGCTGGAGGATACGTAAGGCTCAAATCCAGCATTTCAGTTGTGTCCCATAATGCGATTTCTAAAAAAACATCAAGTCAGGCCTTCTGGGTCCCACCTGCGTACTATATTTATACATTCTAGGGCTGCAACTAACGACGCGGCGACTAATCGTCTGAGCACGATACGTCATCAAAAGCGGAAGTGAGCGTGCAATGCAACAGAAATCTGCGTCTGACGGGAGCGCGGAACACAGACGGACATCTGTGCTGCATCGTGCATACATAATACCGGGCTTTGCCAAAGTTCTGTTACACGGTTTCATGATCTTTAGAGACGTTTACATGTCGAAGTGAAAAATTCCATTAAACAAACTGAAAGTTCTACCTTATAGGCAGGTGTCATTAATACAATTTTTTTCTCTGGTGAAGTTGTATCAAGATGGAAGTCAAAAGAGTTGAGATATCTGCTCTCCTTCATGCTGGCCACAACCAGTCTGACAGAGCCAAGCAGCTGAACATCAGCCGGATGACCGTCCACAGAGTCATGGAGAGGCTGAAGAATGGTGAAGACCTGAAAGACGGTCATCCGGCTGATGTTCAGCACAAAGGAGAGCAGATATCTCAACTATTTTGACTTCCATCTTGATACAACTTCACCGGAAAACAAATCTGTATTAATGACACCTGCCTATAAGGTAGAACTTTCAGTTTGTTTAATGGAATTTTTCACTCCGACATGTAAACGTCTCTAAAGATCATGAAACCGTGTAACAGAACTTTGGCAAAGCCCGGTATATCCACGATGCAGCGCCTGTGTCTGATTGAAGTTATGTGTGATAAAATGCTACTATATGGCTCTAAATGGAGTTTAAAACAACCACTAAGAATTATTTGCGCTGTGATGTGATCCCATTCACTGTTGTCTTAAATGCAACACACCAAGTTTGACTGTTATTCGTCCTGTTGGTTATGTAGAATGTTTTTTCCATTTCTCTTGTGAACAGATTTCGGAGATTCTTCCAATATTTCGATAATTTGGTTAATCGATATAGATTTGTGCTAGTTATGACCTCTCCAGGTTGGGCAGTTGGGCCAGAAGATAATATGATGATGTTTTCAGGTAGACTCTCAATTCACAATTCTCTCCGCTGATTTAGTAGAAGTCATGCGATAACATCATCAGTAGCTTTGCAAATGGTCTTATTTTTGCATATTATCATCGGCGCTGCATCGTGCATACATAATACATGCAGGATGCAGCGCCGATGTCCGTCCGTGTTCCGCGCTCTGGTTGGACGGTGATTTCTGTTGCATTGCGCGCTCACTTCCACATTTGATGACGTATCGTGCTCAGACGATTCGTCGCCGCGTCGTTAGTTGCAGCCCTAATAGCATGTATTTTCAGCTTTTTAAATTCCAAAAGACGCCAGCTCTGTTTTATTAAACGGGACACAGACGGACGCTCGTGTCGCACAACGCAGCTCCAAAAGCTGAGCAGCTGGCAGTGAAAAGACAGAATTAAAACACACTCAGTCGCTGCGAACAAAAAATCTCCCGCAAGGACAGTTTCTGTGCAGCCTGCTTGAGATGCAGATAATCATCATACAGTACAGAGGCGGGACGCGGTGATTGGACAGTCACAAACTAAACCATTTCAATCATCAACACTTTAAATATTAAAACAGATTTGCGTCTCCTGCTTTCTCCTACATAATGTATTGCCGTATTCACATTCACATTTCTATTTGTGCTTTTACAATAACGTTAGATTCTCTTTACACACTGTTAAAACTTTTTTTCTCTACACGCTGTCGAGAACATTTACAATTCTGAACGCTCCTTTCTCTTCTGATCAAACGTTTCCACACAATAAATAACTAAGGAGGCAGAAAGTTTCATATAATATCTGAACTCAGCGCAGTGGGAAAGACTAACTGTTAAAGTGATGACTCTCAGCTTTAAATGTGCCGTTTTCTATCCATATTGGGTGAATAATATTGGATTTATTGAATGCATAGTAGCTAAAAAAAGGCCGTTTTGCAGCACATACAGTCAAGCTGGGTAAGTTACCTGACTTTAACCCAGCTAGCTTGTGTTGCATTTAGACCAGACTACAATCTGCAAGTCTGTAAACAAGCAAGAACTGGACGAAACTCAAGACTCCAGCCAGTTTTCTTTACATTTAAGGCAAGTTTGCAAACCGCCATAATAGGAGGGTTTGTAAAGAAATGAGCTAATCCCTTCATATGGATGCAAAAGCCCTAAAATTAAAGCTAAAAGTCACCACTTGAACCTCATAGTTTCATTCTAAAGCCAACACAGTGAGTCAAATCCCAAACTGCACTGTCTTGACTCCATCTGCTCTTCTATTGCAATTTCATATATATTTACCGATTCGACACAAAGTTTAACGACCTCCTTCTGCTGCAGGTGGGTGTGAGTTAAAGTCCACAGAGGAACAATGAGCGTAGCAGCATCCGTGGACTTTAAGATGCTTACAGATGACACGGTCCATCCCGTCGTCCTCCAGCTGGCGGCGACCAAAGGACCAGTCCAGGAGGAGAGAGCTGAGAATAGACGGTGTGAAGGTTTACCGAGGCCGGGCTTGTGTTTAAAAATAAACAAAATAAATTGCATCACCACCACGTTTGAAGCTGAAGCAGATTCAGCGCACGAATGAAAAACAGAAGCGAGGACAAGCTGCTCAGCTGAGAGGTAATACTGGGACTGAAGGCATCACAGGGTTGCAGTTGGCACGTCAGCTGGTGGAAGCCCGGGCGGCGAGAGGTCGGCCGGAGTCGACTGAAGGGGAGGATCGGGAATTAAACTGAGCTAGAAGTTGTAGTTTTAACATCGGAGCGGGAAGTTCGTCAGGAGAGGCCGTCTCTTTTGGCCCTCTTGTCGGAAATCAGCGTGAGCGCGTTGGCCGTGTCCTTCAGCAGAGCGTCGAAGATGCTGTCGGCCAGCTGCATCTTCACAAACAGCTCGTCCTCGTCGTAGTTCACCCACTGGGCCTCCTCCTCGTGGAGCTCCTGGACCTGAGACACACAAACAGAGTAAATAACGGAAGAACGGAGACAGTCAGCTGTTCACAATGTAGGTAATTAACATGATGAGCAAAAACTATCCGTCCATCCGTCATCTATACACCGCTTAATCCTCATCAGGATCACTGGGAGTTGGAGTCTATCCCAGCTGACTTATGGTGAAGGCAGGGGACACCTGGGCAGGTAACAGCTACACACACACACACACACACACACACACACACACACCCTCTGCAGCTCAGACAAAGAACAGAGTAACAGGAGGGTTTTGTAAACATGAGACTTGAGATAGAAATCTGAATGTACCTGCATTCATTGTGAGATAGAGACACACGCATTGCGCGCACACACACACACACACACACACACACACACACACACACACACACACACACACACACACACACACACACACACACACACACACACACACACACACACACACACACACACACACACACACACACACACACACACACACACGCCTACACGTAATTAACCTCAGCTTGTTTTTGGACTGTGGGAAGAAGCTGGAGAACCTGGAGAAAACCCACACATGCACAAGAAGAACATTCAAACTCCATGCAGAAAGATCCCAGATCGCGAACCGGGGATTTTCCAGCTGTGAGACAACAGTGCTAACCACTTATCCACTGTGCATCCATCCATCCATCCATCCATCCATCCATCCATTCTCTATACACCGCTTTATCCTCACTAGGGTCATGGGGGGTGCTGGAGTCTATCCCAGCTGACTCAGGTGAAGGCAGGGGACACCCTGGACAGGTCACCAGTCTGTCACAGGGCTACATATACAGACACACAATCACACTCACATTCACACCTACGGACAGTTTAGAGTAACCAATTAACCTCAGCATGTTTTTGGACTGTGGGAGGAAGCCGGAGTACCCGGAGAAAACCCACGCATGCACAGGAAGAACATGCAAACTCCATGCAGAAAGATCCCAGGCCGGGATTTGAACCGGGGATCTTCTTGCTGCAAGGCCAAAGTGCTAACCACTAGGCCACTGTGCAGCCCAGGTAAAAACTAAACATTCTCTTTTAGCCACTTAGCCCATAATTTCCATACGTTCTAACATAAAGCTAGTTCTTCAGCTAAAACTTGCTCATTATGTTTTAAGACTCTGTTACATCAACCAAATAATGTTCCTTTTTTGCACCTTGGGCTGGTCATCGCCTCACATAACCTATAATAACCGTTTTTTGTTTTTTTTTCAAATTTAAAAACAGTTTCCTAAATGAATAAAATTACTTTTTATTGCTAAATGTACATTTACTTTTTCTTCTGCCTCTTTGCAAAGAAGCTCTCCAGCACTGTTTTTTGTTTTTTATTAACTTTGCCAGACGTTAGATTGACGGCTTCATTTAACGGCTGGGTCTGAAAACTGACAGAACCAAGCGCAGGAAACACGCACAGATAAGTGACGGGGAGGAAATCTAGTCATTTTTCAAAATAAAATACCCTGCAGAGTCTGGCAGAAATAAAACAGAAAGTTTTTATTCTTTCTGTGCGTTACGAAATGAATCTGGTGGCTGGGGACCACAGATATAAAACATGAACATTTTTAATTCTCAATCTATGTTTTTAACCTCCAGACATCAAAAATATGAACATTTTTCAAACTGTTTTTGCCATTTAGAGGAAATAATTGAAACAGTTTGATCAATAAGAGGACAAAAACATTTTCGAACTGTCATTGACTTTTCTTCTCTGTCATATGCTGTTCCAACGCAAATATTAACAAAATCAATGATTAAAATCACAAAAATTCCTCAAAAAGACAACATATTATTCTATTCTTTGTGACTCAGCTGTGACCAAAAGTCATGTGATAAAAATGCAGCTCGTGTTTACACCGAGCAAACAGGAGACAAGTATGGAAGAACAAATTACATAAGTAGTAAAATAATAGACTCATCCTTTTTACCAGTATTAGTAACGACTGTGGGCATTTGGAAAAACGTTGTACATGTAAATTACAAGTCTGTATATTTTCGTAAAATGAATAATGAAGGAAATTTAGCTTGTTTTTTTTTTTTCTTATGGATTTTAGGCATTAGATTAGCTGTTCGGTGGCGGTAAGATAAAAATGTAAGCCCTGATGTTGTAAACTGGTTGTTCTGCGACGTACCAGTATGTGGTCGACTTTGTCCCGCTTCTTTCTGCCAAATTTGAGCATCTTCTGCCAGTCCGTCTTCTGGTTCTGATCTTTGGTCAGACCGTAAAGTTTCAGCACTTCTGCTGCGATGAATTCCTGTCAGACAAGAAAGAACAAAAGCGTCACGTTGTGTGTAAAAGACAGGACGATGCATTTAGGTGACTGTAATTCCATAAGATTTGATCATAACCGGGCTGAGGGAGTAAAACTTCCAACTTTGTTTACAGTTAACAAATCAGAAAGCAGCCACTGAAAGCATCCGGACAGTTAAACTCCATTAGGTTCATGAGATGATTGCAGAAAATGCTGGTAAACTGGTAGCGGAAGGACAGAAAAAACACTTTTAGCACAACTCTTTACGAATACATTTGACAATAAATAAGCTCGGACGTAGTTTTCAGACGGGAAAGCAAAGAGATGTAAGCCAAGAGAAAAGGCCCAGCTTTGTTTGTTTGCTCAAAGAAAGTCACTCTATCATCAAAAAACCCAATGATCCGTCCACTGCAGTTTGGTGTAAATTCAAAAACAGATTGAGAGCAAAGGGCGCACATGCAGCCCCACAAATACCAGCGGCAGATTAGAGCACATAATTGGGAGCAAAATGGAGTAAAACAGGTGAGAAACAGCAGAAAAAAACCACCTCAGAGATGAACGACAACTACCAGATATAACTCAGTTCACAGATGAAAACAGAACCAACGAGGACAGGGACAGACTGTGAGTGATGACAGAGGAAACCATTCATGAGCTCAAAGAAGAAGAAAGCTACGATTCATTTCGTAAAAAAAAGCACAACAACAAAGCTTCTGCAGATTTGTGCCATTTCGTTGTGAGTTCAAACTCGACTAGATTTGAACGTAGAAAGTCTCAGCTGTTACTTTTCACAACTTGAGGGTGAAGTTATTGATCTATTACTGACAGAACCAATAACTCTACAGCGTACAGAGGAAATCTGGATGCAAATGTACAAACAAAGTATTGTAAAAAGGCGGTTTATTCAGTAAAAACAAAAACGCTTTCTCTTCCTGTTGATGATGATTGTCCTGCAGAACAGTACCTGGATTTTGGTGACGTCTCCCGGTGTCTTGACTCTGTGAAAGGAGGAAGACTTGACTCGTCGCGGTTTCAACCACTGAGGCTGATCAGTATTGGGGTCTTCAGCATAAATGTCCTGAAGTATCTCCCACGTCAGATCATACACAGCCTACAGAAAGAACACAACGAGATAAGAGTGCTTTAATATGTACTGTTTACTAAAAGTGACACTAAAGCTCAAGTTTTAAGACTGAGGATAAGGCTCCTCTGGTTGAGTAGCTCCAAGTTAGGTGAATGAGTGAGATGATGCGTCCACAATATTTACACCTTAGCAGGCTCAGTATTTTCATCTAAAGCAGGGATTTTATTGTTTTAGCCAATCAGAGTCAGAATTCAAAGCTTTAAGTGCATACAAAACATCAAATGAACTTGGTTTCTGTTGGTGTCACTCTAGGAATAAGGAAAAGAGAACAATAAAGTACCTAAACAGAAAAAAATTAAATACATATATACACGTTTTAGGACACTGTCTCATTCAAATAAAGTAGAACCTGTCCTCCTTCTGACAGGGGGTGTATTTCATCATATGGATGTGATCAGGGCAGGACTCTGATCATACATGTAAAGCTTCAGGCAGATTGGAGCATGTTCAGGGCATTTACACAGCATTTGACATTTCACAGCAAAGGATCAAAATTCCAGAGGCTGCCACGGACACGCCCTTTGACTTTGGAAAAAGATTTTAATAACTTTGGATCATTAAGGCCTCCTGTATGTACTGGCCCAATTTGAGGTGAATTGGAGTTTCCCCCTAGGAGGAGTTTGCTCTAGAAAGAAATGAAAAATGGGCAAAATCTGACATTCAACGCAAAATAGCTCACTTCCTGTTGGGTTTGGAATGTGGCTGTCACTGACTTTTTTGTTCAGCCTGATGTGCTGCACATGTGTACCAAATTTGGTAGATACACCCCCTGTCAAAGGTTGTAGGACAGGTTCTACTTTATTTGAATGAGAAAGTGTCCTAAAACTTTTGACGGGGGGTTTAGATATTTACATATCCAGAAAAGAAGAAAGCCAGTGAAAACTATCGTACCTGATAAGGCAGACCGCAAAAGGCTTTCATATCAAAAAAAACTGAGGAGGTTTGGCTGCTTAAGGGCAACCGTGACAAAGTTCTCTGTGATGGGCAGAGCTCACCTAGCTAACCTAGCTAACCTTAGGTTAGCTAACCCTAACTCTTCAATGTGAGATGAGGGATGCTAAGATTCATAAAAGCAAACTTATTAAGCTTTGTAAGCAAGTACTGTAAGCTGCATCTCCTAAATTTAAAAAGAAGAAAAGCTTTGCACATACATAAGCCGCACCTGAATATAATCCAGAGGTGTCCACGCTGTAAAAAGGGGTACACTCCCTGTCAAAAGTTTTAGGAGACTTTCTCATTCAAATAAAGTAGAACCTGGACGTGATACATACACTTTGAAGGGTTTCAAGTTTCTATTTTTTACCTTTTTGTAGCTGCGGATGGAGAGCGCCTCCTGGTCCTGGCTTCCAGCCTCTTTGCCCAGATACTCTTGAGAAGGTTGAGGGTTTGACAGTTGTGTAAGGGTCGGTGCTCCATCCTTCCCCAGGTCACAGCTGTCCCAGATCTCCTGTGTGGCTGCGAAGACCATCTTCTCCACCTCAGAGGATGAGTGGGGCACCACCATGGCAGGCTGCTCAGGGAGTTTAGGAGGCAGGGGTAGAGGCAGCTCAGGTCTGGGTGGAGTCTTGACCTGCTGCTCCCCACCTGAAGATGAAACCATCCCCCCCATGGCTGGGCCGGCTGACGCGTCTCCTCTTCCTCCCCCCAGCCTTTCCTCTTCCTCTTTCTCTTTGAGTCTTTGCTGTTCCCTGCGTGAGCTGAGTCCAAAGTCCTCGTCAAACCAGTCCTGGTCGTCACCTAGCTCATCGAGCAGCTCGCGGCTCAGTTCCAGCTCTGCCAGTCGCTTGGCCAGCTCTTCTTGGCCACTGGCCCCCAACACTGGACTCTCCTGTTGTGAAAAGAACAAAAAAATGTGAATACTTTCAGATTAGAAAATATCATAAATAACAATCTCCTTGCATTATTACAGGACAAGTCTAATTAATAATCAGGATTTTACACTTTAATCTGCTAGCTTTCTTACTAATGTTTCAGATGCAAAGGCTTTCAGCAAAGACCAAGAAATTCAATAGTGTGTAAACATAAAGTTGGACTTTGGCTGCACACATCCCTAAAGCAAGAGTTCTAGAGGTCAGATAAACAAGAACTGTTTGTCAGTGATTTGATACGATCATGGTCTGGGCTTCCTGACAGAAGAAATTCTAAAGTCCAATCAATCATTGCGTAAAACGGCGTCAAAACATTAAAAAACTGTCTGCTGACTTTTGGCCGACCAAAAACATGGAAACAAAATGGTATTTTGGTGTAAAACTTTCGACAGCACGTACATCAGGAATCAGACATAGACTCACAGGTCGGTTGCACAGTTCTGGAGAAGACAGTTCCTCTTTTTCCGCAGGCAGAAAGAAGGGCAGGCCATCTTTTTGTTCCACTGAAGGCATCCACTCTTCTTTAATCGTTTCTCCAAACAGGCCACCGTTCATTTGGTTGGCAGCTTCAATCTTCTGCTCTTTTGCCTTTTTAATTTCAGCAAACTGCGTCATGGTGTCTTTCACGAAGCCGTTGAGGAGCTTGTCTGCGAATGTGTCCAGCAAACCTCTGTCCGTCTCTTCTCTCTTATCATCCCTGATATCTGTGGTGAGATCAACAGGAGGAAGGTGGCTTTTTGAGTCTAAATCTTCTCTCTCAACTAGGCTCTTAATTTCCTTCCTGCTCTGCTTCACAAAGTCTCCTTTATCCATGTCAGATATGATCAGATTGTGAGATGCGTCTTCAAAATCCAACATTATGTCCCTTGTGTTGCCATTAGAAACTGGATGCTTGGACTCCTTGTGATGCTGTGAATTGAGGTGGGATTTGGCCGTTTGTGGAGCCTGGCTCTTGTGATGAGACTCATTTGTAACCTTTTTATCTTCAGCTTTGGTGTCTTTACGAGATGTCTGTTCATTTCTGTCCTCCAGATTAGCTTGTTGTTGGGAGTTGTCCTCATGCGCTTTGCGTTTACTCTCACCTTTATCCGGCGAGTCATCGAAGAACGAGTCCTCGTCCTCTGTGGTATCTGTGTAGAGCTCAAACTTGTCGGGGAGGTGAGAGATTTTGTCTGGAGGAGCAAAGATACCGTGGCTCTCCACACATTCAAAGTAAACCACCCCATCGTAAGTACCGTTGTTGCTCCCTTCAGACTTGTCCAGCTCCACCCCAGCCCAGAAGCCATTGGCAAAGCTGGTTGGACCTTTGAATCTGAGAGTGCCGGGCTGAACGCCACCAACAAGAACCCGGTCTCCAATGTTAAAGCTCGGCATTTCATCTTCAAGAGGAGAAAGAGGTGGTGGAGTAATGCTCGTGTTGTCATGTTGGAAATCCTCTGTCTTCTTCAGGAGATCTAACAGTCTTTCAGATTGGCGGCTAGCTTCACTTGCATCAGAACGGTAACTCAGCTCCTCAGCTATTTCCTCATCGACGACCTCATCAGACGCAGCTCTGCTGGAGGAGTCCTTTCTTGAAACCTTGATTTCAGTGGGGGAAACTGAAACGTGAGAGTCAAGCTTGGAACTACGATGCACCTCTCTGGGTGAAGAATCCACTGACGACTCGAAGTCATCGTGATAACCATCTGCAACGGGAGAAGCCTCATTATCCTTGATGGGAGCCTCTTTGTTTGAAGAGAAGGGACCTTCACTGGAGGAAGAGCTGAAGGCTGGATGTGGTGAGGTTTGGAGGTCAACGGGAGCTGAAATTGGTTGTTGAGAGTCAATAAGATTTGACTTTCCAGATTGCTCTCCTTCAGATATTTCCCCCTTCTTCATTTGTTCATCCTGTTCTATGCCAACAGATTGAGAACGCTGTTCTTCATCCAAGGAGGAGGAAACGTGTTTAGATGTAGACAACCTCTCCTGGACATTAGGTCTGTCTTCCTTTTCTAGTTTGAAAAGGTGCTGAGAGCTTTCATCCTCAACCCTGGAGCTCATCTCTACGTCCAGCTCTTCTTGAATATCAGATCTAAGATCAGACACAATGTTCTCATCCGCAGATTCCATTTTGTCTTCTTTTGAATGAGGTCTTAGAAGAGCTTTTGTGGACAGACTGCTGCTCTCTTCTGGGCTCCCATGTGCTGCCACAGTCGGAGTGACTGTTTGTGGTTCGTCATCAGAGAAATCTTCAGGCACTGAAGTGGATCTACTGCAGTCTGGAGGACGGGCATCTACCACAATAGGAAGGAATCACATTATTGAAACATTTCTGTCACAAAACATTTTGAATAAACACTGCACGTCTTAGTTATGATGAATATAAGCAACTTACCGCGATGAATTTGTGTCCTTTCAGAGTCTGAGATTTTGCTGGTTTCAGACCTAAGAAAGAAAGATTTAGTTTAAAATATATTTACACTTTCAAACATTCACCAGAATATCGTTTTTCATCTGTGTCTGGTACCTGTTTGGAGGTGGTTTAATATAGGACTGCTCTAAAATGGAGCTGGAATCTTTGATCTGGGAGTTGGTGTCAGGTGTTGAATCTGGCTCCTTGTTCAGTTCTGCTTTGGTTTTCTCTATAAAGTTGTTATAGTTCTGAAATGAAAACGGGTGAATAAAAGTAAAGATATGAAGATATACTCAAACAACATGTGGACAGATGCACAAACACAGACACACTAAAAAACACAAAGTCATCTAGGTTTGTTTGGATGTTCAGAATGTGTCTTGGACATCTGAACCAACCGCCTATAAGGTGGCAGATATTTACCTCCAGCTGTTTCAGCAGGCTGGCCTCCTGCGCCTTCAGCCGCTCCTTGTTCCGCTTCTTCTGCTCTTTCTTCAGCTGGTAGGCCATAAACTTACGTTTTCTGAGTTCTTCCTTCAGGGCTTTGATTCGACTCTCTATGTCACTCTGGTCTGAAATGGTTTCTGAAAGCAAAATTCAAAGATAAATCACACCTAGAATGTGACCCCAGTGCCAAAACTCTGATTAACAAAGATTAATCCAACTTTTAGCTCCACACAAACTCAGACCCAGTCCTTTGGGGATTACTGTACATTTTCTTTACGAAGAATGTGTAAAGTTCATCTTTCTAAACACAATGAACAATGAGCATTACAAAGATTACAGGTTTAAACAGTGGCCTGAAAATGAACAAAACACATTCAGCTACAATACCAAGCCAGCAAAACCATTCTCGCTTGTGCCACAACCAAGTGTAATGCACAGTGTTTCCTCCAGCTATCACACAGCTAAGCAGGTTAGGCATCAGAGAAGTGCTTGCATAATGTATTCCTGGCAGAATCGCATTATGTCTGACTATACAGTGCCAGCAATATAGCTGCATTATGTCCACTCTGCTTTACTGCTTCCATCTTCTCTGAGAACTATCTGGAACTGCTTTAACTCCATATACGCTACATACTGTGTGTGTGTGTGTGTGTGTGTTGTACGTCAAAAACTCACCAGTCTGCGTGACCATGGGAGGGTCAGTGGGCTGAGTGCAGGCCTGGTTGGGTGTCCGGGAGGTGGAACGGACCTGCATCTTGGTTTTACTGCTGGCATCTGAAGAAGAGGCAGCAGGGCTGTGGCTGCCTTTGAGAGGAGAAGACTGGAAAGACCAGACAGGAGGAGGAGGAAGGACGGAAAGAGGGAGGAATATTACTTCAGGACATGACATCACAGTCGGGCAAATTGATCAGAGGTACGCTTACATTAATATTTTACATAAATCAACTAATGCCCTTTCCATGTTCCTCACCCAGTACAAAGTGAAGCAACAACAAACAATTATGGCGTGCTCTTTTACTGTAAATTCCAGCTTTCTACATGAGAGCTTGTTTTGGAGCAGCTAGGGATGTTAATGATGATTTATTATTAAAATATAGCACCATTCCTACTTCAGTTATCAAATCTTTGGTACAATTTCTACTTGACCATCTCCGATTTGTCTGAGATAGTTGGAAAATTTCAGCTTGACAGGTAATTTTTCTGTTTTTAAAAGAAAAACCGCCGGCTGACTCATGCAGAGAGTACTGTGGGAGTTTAGCTACCAATGGGCCACCATGACAAAGACTTCTGTGGGGGTTAATGGCTTCTGGCCAGAGCTCATTTATTCAAGATAAAGGTTTGCAAAGAGAGTGTACTTGTAGCTGAGTGTGCTTTTATTGGGAATATCGCGTGTCTGTGATTAAACATAGCTAAATCAGTGTACGGTATGACGTTGATTGTTTGACTGATAACACTGATGAATTAGGAAAACTCTAAACACTGAAATACAAAAGCAAAAGACATCCACAGTTCTGCATACATTTCTGCCTGGTGACTGTGACTCTGAGGTAAAGTCCTGGGTGTAATTGGCAGGGCTGCTCTGGACCGAAGCCAAAGGTGTTTCAGCGACTGAAGCAGGTTGTGTCGAGGAAGGACTTCTCAGTTGTTGGGATCCCTCTGTGTGGATACTGGACTCAGGTGTCGCTGAGGAACAGTCGCCCTCACTCACATACTCTGAAAGTTAAACACATTACCTCTGGGTCATTATATTTGCTTTGACCTTCCCAAAGCACACACTGTGCCACAAACCACATTTCAAACAAACAGAATCCTGCAGCTGCACCTTTCTCGCTGTCAGTTCGGGGCTCTGAGCTTCGGTGGTGACTGTGGCGGGAGCTAATATCAGAGACGTCCTTTTCCTGACTCTCTGACATTTTTAGATCCTTGTCCCGAGGCGTGTTCTGGTCCCACACAGCCAGGGCCTCCTTCTCCATCCGCCGGACCTCTGCCTCCTCCTGGTCCAGCCGCTGTTTCCACTGCAGCAGCTCTTCGGCATGGTGACGCCTCTGCATCAGCTGCTGCTCTCGCTTGGTCAGGAACCTGCAGAGGTGGGCGATGAGAATGAAAGGGAAAAGAACCGAGGGATGAGGAGGAAGTGGGAGAATAAATTAAAGTGGGAGATGTAGATGATGGGTGAGGAGATGGATGAAGGTAACGGAGATGAGGGCAACGACAGGAAGAAGAACAAGTGGTGAGAGAAAAGAGGAGGAGGAAAAAGACATCAGGTATAAGAAAAGGTTAATCATGACCGCGCAAGAGCAAACAGACCCAAATCACCTGGACATCCAGTTATTACTGCAAACTCACCTCAAACCTCTGAGCCAACACACACTCGCACACAAGCAAACACACATCTGACACATGCCTAGAATTATCATCCATGTATAGAAATGCACAAGTACCCATCAAATAAAAAAAGTAATGAAATGTCACTCAGGAGAAAAGAGGAGCAGAGAAATAATAGTGAAGATGTCAGATTCATGCATCAGACTCAAACCCAGGTCTTGGACGTTGAGCAAAGTCTCACGCACACCTCAAACATATTTAGCAACACGTCTCTATGAGCGTCCCGTTCATATAACCTGAACATTGTGCAATAAAGATAACACTAAAATACATGGGTTCTGCTGTTTTGCACAACCAAAAGGTGTGTAATTCTACAAACCAACTTGCATCCAAATCTCTGCAGCTGTCTGGTGTAGCTGTGTTGTAATGGTATCTCCCACAGCTATGGGTGCCATTACAGTGCAGTATTATTTAGCCTTGATCTAATTTGGAGGCCTTTCTCTTGACCTAATGTAAACTGATGACAGCCCAGATGCTCAAGAACGAGACTGTGGGGGTTTTAAGTACCTTCCCAAACTCTATTACAGCCAGTGACCATCTGTACTTATTATCCCATCCTAAGCAACAGTTACATAATAAAGAAGCAAGTTAAGATTTACTGGGCTCATTAAAGAGACAGACCACTCCATGTCTGGTCTATTCTCTGCAAAAATCCTTTACGCTCATGCCATACTGCGGTTTCTTCTCAAAGCGTTTTATGTACGTAAATGGGCTGCAGCTGCCTGGCCAGAATGAGCTGCACTGCAATTTTTTTGTAGTTCATTACGAGAGGCAAGACCAGGGTTTCTGCAGAAATCAGACAGTAAAATTTAATGCTTTTTAATGCTATACTGGAAAAATTTTAATGCCACAACCGTGAACTCAACAAATTACACGGTTTTGTTTTTTGTAAAAGATGATTTTTAGATAATAAACACGCTCCGCTTAAAACATCCCCCGCCTTATATATAGTGCCTCTAAGTGCAAGAAATAATAATATATACTGGACGATACAGCTACAAAATGATACATCTTCACTACAAATCAGGTCAAGGTCATACATCCAAAAAGGCAGATCTACATTATGCACAGGTGGTGTGGGTGCAATATGCATGAAATACTTCAGGTAGTTTCTGACATATGCTCCAGAAACAGAATCAAAAAATATTTAAAGTGCCTCACAATGACCTTGAAAATCAGGTCAAGGTCATGCACCCCAAGAGGCACATCTATACTATATAGAGATGGTCTGGGTGCAATATGAATGAAATCCCTCAAGTAGTTTCAGAAATATGCTCCGGAAACGAAATGTGGACGTACGGACGGACGTGCCCACGCCAATACCCCCTTTATACGGCCGGCGAGGGATAAAAACTGTCCCTACATTTCACTATTTCTGAATCCAGAAACCACCCTTGACCACCCACAGGCTGCAGTCATTCTCTGAAATCCACGTTTTCTAGACATTTTTGCTGGAATCTGCATTTCTCCATTTCCCAGCTCTCCTCCACCTGGTCCAGCCTGCCGGCTACTTTTAAAACATGCAGTTTTTGGCAACTGTACCCGACCGGCCAGAACAATTATCGCAGTGCTTTGGCATGTTTATGCAGATGCACATATCTGACAGATCGCAGTCTATAATTTCTATTATTACTGTCAAATATTTTTCTTGAAAACTGCAGAAAGATTTTTTTAATGCCACTGAGAATCAAATTTACTGATTTTTAATGCCATTTAAGGCCTTAATTTTCACAAAATGAACTTAACCCTTTACGCTTCAGTGCGTAGGAATTTGCATAGGAATTTCAAGAACGTCCGACGGATGCAAACACGATTATACAAACACTATACGCCGATGGAAGGCTTAGATTCTCATGAATCCGCCGGTATAAACCACTTTCAGATGCGATTACCACAGCGGGTGAGAAAAACACATTTGTCCGACAAAAACGAATATTCATCCATCCGTTCTCTATACACGGCTTCAACGCACACAGCGCGACTCACATTTCTGGGTTCATTATTACACACAGAAAAAAAGATTCCACAAAAAACGGCCATAATCCAACCTTTTACATCCAGATGACACAAGCCAGTAAACTATTTTATCCAAAACATGTCCTGAAGTCGGTATAAAATCCACGAATCGGTCGTTTTCAAGGAAATGCACCTCGTGATGCCCGTCCAATATTCCCCGTATTTTTCGTCATTTTTTTAAAATTTAAAAATAGAATATTAGCGATTTTTTTGTACAGAAAACGGCTGGAATTGACTGCAGCTTAAAGGGTTAACGACTATTAATGCTTTTTAACGTCCTGCAGAAACCCTGAAGACATATAAAGGGAAAGAGTTGCAAAATCAACACCACTGAAATTAGTGAAATCCCAGCTTTGAGTCTGAGATTTCCATCCAGCAAGGAATGCTGCTAATAAATAAGCATAACCTTTAACAATCATGATGCTAATCCAATTTCCTCTCATTTTTATTGTAATTCAAACAGTGATTAAAACTGAATTCAACACAAATCTGTCAAAAGGCTAGCTTATTTCTATCAAGCAGCTTTCCTTGGGCACTTTTCAATCATTAATTTAAGCCCCATTCTGGAAGTTAAAAACCTCTTAAAATCCCACAGAAAACCTCAAACAGACCAGCACATCCAGCCACTCATCATCCATCATCCCACCCTGACGAGGTCCCAGTGCCAGTGGATGAACACAAGCATGTTCCATGGGGTGGGGGGTGGAGGTGAGGCAGGGCGGGGCAGGGCTAGGGTGGAGAGGTGAAGAGCACTGTACAGTACCTGGCCAACTGGTTGTAGATAAAGAGCTGGAATTTAGGGTGGAGGTTGGGAAGACAGACACTGAGGGAGGCCCAGTGGTGGGCCGTGAACACAGAGAAGAAGTAGTGGACAGGAGAACAGTGTCTACAACACACAAGCACGCAACAGACAAAGTCAAAAGAGCCACGCAGACATGGGTATGGACGTGTACAACACACACACACACACACACACACACACACATACATTCACATGTAATGTAAAAAAACACAAGCGACACAGAGGGAAAAGACAAGTAGAGAGAAAGGGAGAGAGTGATATGAGAAAATGTGGTTTTATTGCACCCAGCGTGTCAGTCTGTCAGGGTTCTGTTAGAGATGTGCTTTCCAATGAACATTTAACTTTGGCGTGTGAGCATCTGGTTTGCTTTGGGAGTTGGTTCGGGTTTAATCATCCTCAAACCTACTTATAGAGGGAGTTAAATGACAGATTTATCAGGAACCCTGACTGATAAACAGTTAATGTGAGGAAACACCCTCAGATGAAGTGATTACAGCTTTGTTTTTGGGTTACTTTGAGCTGCATATATCGGTGCAGCTATGATTACCAGAGCAGTGATTATCACAGAGACACATGATAGCTTATCCAAATTATTACAATATGACGAGCAAGCCGCTACATGCAGGATCGGACCCAAATATGCAAAATTTTCTTCTTAGTCACATGTTCCTAATTGTTTTATTTTGCAAAGATGACCTAAATCTAATTGTGGTGACTCTGAAACTCATAATGTAATAACATTAATGGGAACACACTGCATTAAACTGTACTGACGGTTGTGTTGTCAAAAGTTGTAGGACGTTTTCTCATTCATTTGAATGAGAAAACGTCCTAAAACTTTTGACAGGTGGTGTACATGTAGATAAATCTAACCCTGAAAATGGCTAAAACGCTACCGCGGAAGATTGCCGAAGCCAAATTATAAATCCTAAACCCCAGAACAATTAGCACACTTGTTTGAGCTTCCCGATCACGAGAGGCTCTGCAATCACCTGACCAAAGCTGCTAGTGAAGCCTAAAACCTCAGAGGATCTACAGCAACTCCAAACCTGTCGTGATCACAGAAGGAAGTAACAGAAGCGATGGCACGCACAGCCTATGTTTGTCTCATCCGTAAGTGAATGCTCATATGGTGACAGTCATGTAGAATTCTAGTGGGACTGTCTGTCTTTCAAACATTTCAGGCTGCATTAGGACTGCTGCAGACAAATCAAGTTAAAGGGGTGTTGTTGTAGAGCGTGTGGATGCTCGTCTAGTCTAGAGGGAGAGCAGAATGGAGCATGCTTATCTTCACATCCCCCAGCACTTCTAACTGAAAGAGAAAGATGGCATGCACTAATACTGCTGTTACCTTCAACTAGGTTTATTGCTAGTTAAAGTGGAGACTTCAGGGATACAGGATTTGTAAATGTCTGAATTTTATATCTCTGGTAATTTGTCAATAAGCTGAGAGAGCCCAGTTAGCACATAAAAATGAAATTAAGCTCTTTACTTTTCATCCATGTGAGAGCGCATCTTCTTGAGCTTCTGCATGATGCTGCTGGTCTCACTTCCTGAGATGGAGAGCGAAGGGGAGGGGCTGCGGATGTCATCAGGGTGCCTCATGCTGGGCGAGGCTGGCTCAGACTCTGGGAGCTCCGACACCGGAGTCTCCTGGAGGACGGACGGTGAGACCAGTAATTAGGAAAGACAAACAAAAAAGACGAACTTAGCAGCATGTTCAGCTAAGTTTACGTGTTAACCCTTTAGGCGCCCGAGTTTTTTTCAATACGATATTCAGTTTTTATATCATTTTTTCAAAAGGTTTTAACTTGAAAATGTTTGGAGATAAAGGCAAACTGTAAATGAGAAAAATCATCAGTATGACCCAAAGTTTGCAATGGGAGTAAATTCACTCATCTAATTTGCATATTATGACGTCATCAGGCATCGGACATACGGATTACTTAACTTTACTGGTTTAGCGGTCAAGATGGGATTGTTTGGCTCAGAATTTGTCAGATCCCTGTCTCCACGATACCCAACAGGCTTATAAAAATGTCTGATCCACTTGTGAAACTCTTCCTCATCTGTCAAGCAAACCCAGCCATCATCATCGTCATTTACGACGGGGCCGTGAACGCCACTGCGGCCTCCACCGTTATTACCGGTGCATTTTCTCCCGTGTCTGCTGCTATTTCCGCGGTTTTTTGCGTCCCCGCTATCCCCCTCACCATTAGCGGTGTTTTAACCACCCCTGCTGCACCCACCACGTCCCTTCCTGCCCCCCCGAAGCAAAGCATCGGCTCCAGTATGTGCTGCTCGTGGACTGTCATGGCGCACCGACCTGCTGCCGTTACGCACAGACGCAGCGGCACTTTCTGTCTCACTGGACGACTGAACATCTTCATCAGAGGGTGAATATTCCTCTTCAGAATCTGAGTAAGCCATTATTTGACAAAGTACTTTGTCAGCGTTGACCAGACCTCTCGGTACGGTGAGTTTTCTCGCTCTAAAATGCGCCGTCTTGTGCTCTGTTACGCTCCGACAACGAGTCTCGTTTCCTCGGTTTCCAAACTCCATAAACTGCTAAACTTGGAATGAAAACACGCCCACAAATGATGCTCAGATTGACGTTCCAGATGTCCGCCATCTCCTGGTATAAAGTAGTAACTGCATGAGGCACTATATTTGAAGCTGTGGCTTGCTATGTTCAGCAATGTTGCTTGTCGCAATATTGCGACTTTGGCGCTTAAAGGGTTAATACTTAAAGCCTTTCAAGCCTATTTGTTCTTCCGTGTAAACGCTGAAGGTTAGCAGTGGCCGCGCTACTTACAGGTGGAGCTTCAACCCCAGCACACTTCAGTCGCTCCTTCAGTCTGAGTGTTGAGTTTCTCATCCGCTCAATCTCCTCCTGCTGCTTCAGCAACAACTGCCTTTCCTTCCGTGCTGCTTTGTTGGCCTCCTGAAGTCGCTTGATCTCAGCCTGAGAGAATTAGCATGGTGGGAGAAAAGTCAGAAATCGAGATCACAGCAAACCCCAAAGCTCACCTACGAGTTACGGTCAATACCTGCTCCTGCTGTAGTTTCATCAGAAGTCCTCTCTGCTTCTTCCTGATTGGAGGCATTTTGTCATCCTCTCCCTTGTCTCTCAGCTTCTTCTTCTGATGCTCCAACCATGCCAGCTCCGTTCTGGTCTTCTCTTTGAGGGCTTTCTGGCGAAGGTGCAGCAGAGAGCTCTGGTGCTGCAGTCTGACCTCCTCGTCCTTCATGTACTGACGCACCATGTCCATAGTGAACTGGGAGAAGCTCTCCTGTCCACCAGAAAAGGTTATATCCTGGGGATGTAGGAGGACACAGGTGAGTCAGGACTGAGTTAAAGGTAGAGGGTAAAATAATTGTGTAAATACAACAAAAAAGGGACATAAGCCACATGCTAAATATAGAACATCTACACAAAACATTACAGAATTTAAAAAACTAATTGTATTGTCAGTCACAACCAGCTTCAAACGCAAACACTGACTTAAAAGTGTTTCAGCTGCCCAGTGTTTGGAAAACCGTGCTGCCGTCTCACCTTTACAGTATTGTGCAACCCCGACCCTGAAACCAGCGTTGTGTTGTGATTGGCTCCGTCGTCCTCCGATTCCTCGTGGTGCCGAGACTTTTTCTCCAGAGTTCCACGGCGGTGAGCCTCGGACGGCAAGAGAGACCGGAAGGAACGTTCTTCTATCTCGTCCTCTGTCATGGACTCATCGAACTTGAGTGAGTACTCTGTGGCCACTGAAGTACTGTCAGCTGGGGAGTCAGAGAAAAGATCAGTGTGGAATTATGACGATGTTAATAATAAATAACAACGCTAATTCCATCCATCCGTTATCTATACACTGCTGAATCCTCAGTAGGGTCGCAGCTGACTTAGAGCAAAGGATGGGACAGGTCACCAGTCTATCACAGGGCTACATACAGAATAAACAGACAAAAAAAATCTGCCTGAGGACCTTTAAGTGTGCACTGCTGTGTACTGGTACTAAAATGTCAAAAGAGGCTTAAAAATATGCAGAATCCTAAAATCAAACCTAAAATATATCGGAGCCTATGTAAAGAGGACTTCCCATTTCATAGTTTTGGTTAAAATTTGTATTCTGTCTACTGTCTCTGGTTTTACACAGTTCTGTTTCTAGTACAGGATAAATGACAGTAATATAGCTTCAATATTTTTTCCAACAGTGGTGATGATGTTACAGTAGCTACCGACTGTTGCATGAAGACAAAAGAGAGAGACATGCAAAAACATGCACATAAACCCCAGTACCTTTCTCATCCACCACAGAGGGGATGCTGTCACTGCAGAGGGTGTCATTTGCTGCTGTTGGAACTTCCTCCTCTATGGAGCTGCTGGCTGCTTTCCTCTCCAGCCTTTCCTCAGCCCCTACGCTTCTTCGTTTCCCCTCTACTGCGTCTTTTTTCGTCCGTTCTCTGGTGTCTGAGGAGACATGTGATGGGCTATGGTGGCTGCTGGAAGCAGATATGCTGAGGAAAGAGGAAACAGATTCAGTGTTTGCTTTGCTTTCTTTTCCCCAAAACAGATGGAAGATAGTAAAAGTGGTGCTACAAGTCGGGCCTGACTGGTACCTGACATCAGGTCTTCTAAAGGACAGGGAGTCAGAGTGACTGAGGCTGTTCAGGGAAGACAGGGGCTCCTCAGACCTGCTCCTTCTGCTTGACACCTCACTATGAAAGCTGCAAGAGAGCAAGCAAACAAGATGTAAGGCAAAGTCTCACCATTTGGCAGCCATCTTGGCGATGCCCGTCAGTTACTGTGGGATACGAAGATCGGGCTCTTATTTCAACAAAAGACGAGAGAGACATCCCTATATTCTTAATTGTCACCATAGACTGTATATATAGCAGACGTAGCATCTGGCTCCAGAATTGAAGCCAACCCGGAAGTGTCAAAAACTTGCAATATCCCGCCGTCCACTAGGGTTGGCTCCAAAAAGCTTTTTCTCCATAGACCCCAATTCATTTCTGGAGAAAATAAAATTTGATAGACTGATGTTCTACAGCTCAGGATTTTTTCCCCGTTAGTTTTCATGGTCAAAATGAGAGATCAGGTGGCCGATCTTAAAATAAAGCAATACTGAATTTTAAATAAATCGTTAAAGTTGGCAGAGCCAGGGGGCGTGGCTATACTTGATAGACAGCAACAGAAGCCTCTGCGGTAAAACGTGGGCGGGATAAGAGAGTCCTCAGCCAATCCTGCCCCTAGTTGCTCTCCGGTCCAGTCTGTTTGATGACGCTTTTTACGTCACTGGCTCCAAAAAATCCAAAACGGCGACCAGGAAGTAGCAAAATCCGGGCTTCATTTTCTTGGCGTTGAAACCAACGGGTGACGTCACGGTTAGTTTACGCCTGATTGTCACTGATAAATAAGACTGATAAAAATGCTTAAAGGTTTTAGTGACTTTAATGGTCTCATTTTTCACCACAATTTAAAGTCCTGCACCTCTATGGAAACAGAACAACCAAGACCAGAAGGAGGAGGAACTCTGGAAAACATTCTACCTGTTGATTTTAGCATTTTTAAATTTATGTAAAAAAAATCAATCTAAGAAATTCCGCTTTAGTTTTTCCTCCTCCTGTGATTTATGGCATTAAAGCTGTCATATTTCACTTGATCAAACTTCATAACGTTTTCCACAAACATGACACAGATGAGCAGCTCGAGGACTGTTGACAAGTTGGAAAGGGCTTATTCCATCCCAAAACACCAAATATTCACGAAGGTGGTTGCAGCACCATCTTCAATTTTACTGTGGGACAGATGAGTTTCTGTGCAAATTTGCAGCTCTCTACCACCTGTGCTCCATTGACTTCAGGGTCCTTGAAAATTCGGCACTTTTCATGGGGGGGGCAATGTTCAGCAGTCCATATCTCTCTAAACAATGTGCCTAGAGGGCTCCCCCTGTATAAGTTATAAGCCAGTCTGGTCTAGAGCAATACTAAATGGCGCTAAGACATTAATCTGTAAGATTTCTAGTATTTTTAACACCCTTAACCCTACTCGCGAGTGTTTTTTACAAATAATTTATACATTTTGGGCAAGCCCCCCTGCTCTGTAGAGACTTCTCCTGAGTGTGTGTGTTGTTTCTAGGACATCACCAACATGTAGAGAGCTTGGAGAATAAAATTCCAGTCTCTGTGATACCCAGAAGCAGAGAAATAAGCATTTTAAAACCTAAAAATTCCAGGCGAGGATTGGGGGGGGAGGGCATTTTGGCTTGAATTATTAAAATTTGAAAATACCATAACTCAAAAATTACTGGGACTAGATGCCTGTAATTTTGCACATGAAGTTTTTTTTTTTATCATGATCTCCCACCACGATCTTCCAAAGCCAAATTGAAAACGGTGCTGCAACCCCCATCTGTGAATTCACACGGAATTGGTCAAAGGTGAAATTCCAACCATTCTCTCTGGTTTTACAGTTTCTGGCTCTGATGAATGGTGTACTTTTGGCAAAAGATAACATGCCTTTCAAACCTGCTGGCGGGTTTTGGAGTCAGAAGATGAAACAGCTTTTTTTCCCCACAAGCTATATTTCTACTCTGCATGCGCACAGCTCTGTGACACAGGGCTCGCTGCTTGATATTTCCCAGTCTGGCTTTTATACAGCAGATACGTTTTGGTGGGAGGGTGTGACATGTGTCATACAACCGCTATCTCTGGCATCATGGATTCCTCTGATGGATTTCTATTCAGGATTTTCCAAGCGGTGAGACTTTCCCTTATGACAGCTCTGCTAAAACATTTAGAACAAATATTCAGCTCAGCCCTCGGTGGTAAATCATACAAAGGTGTGACTAAGGGGCAGGATGTTTCTATGTAAACGGCAATGTGTTATTAGGGATGTGATTTATTCCATTCTGAATCTAAAGCTTAATAAATTAGGGCACGGAGGCTGTGTGTCTACCACATCGTGACACTAATTAAAGTGGGTCATTTCATGTGGTTTCAATAATGGGTGTTGCTGCATCATCTAGAAATTGGCTACATTTTCTTGTGATGGAAGATAGACACAAAACAACTTTCCATGCAAAAAAACTACAGCTCCAGCTCTATTAGTTCCAAACTTAAGGGATCATGGTTGACCATGAAGGAGGAAATAAGCCAAACCGGGATTTTGTAGGCTTGTAGTACCATGATGGAAGATATTTTATACAAATTTATAGATCTGTAGCACCTGTGCCACATCGCCTTCCAGCCTCACCAAAATTGGTCCCTTTTTGTGGGGTCCATACTTTAGCAGCTCATATCTTTCTACATGATACCCCCAGAAGTCTCCAACTTTGCCAGTTATCATACAATTTTGTTTATAATAGGACAGAGCGGTCCTTGGATCAACATTTATAACATTTCTAGTAATTTTAGACCCCTAAAACCTACTCGCGAGTGTGTGTTTCTTAATTTTTAAGCATTTTTAGAAGGCTCCTGTGGTCTGTAGAGAGTAGCTAGGAGGCTGTGAGGCTACATGTGATGTCAGATGGTTGCTGTGAGCTTGTCTGCCAAATTTCAGCCATCAACAATGTCTAGAGGCTGAGAAATAAGCAGTTACATAGTGCAAAATCCTAGGCGAGGATTAAGGGGGTGGGTTTAGGTCCAAATTCCAGAAATTTGAAGAGGTCATAACTTTGGAACTAGTAGAGATAGAGACCTATAGTTTTGCATGGAAAGTTCTATTGTAACTATCTTTCAGCACATAAAACCCTGAGAAAATTGTCAATGGTGCAGCAACCACTTTTCTGGAAGTTGTGTGTTTTCACATGAACTGACCCAAGTGTTTTAAAGTACCTGTCAAGGTCCGCTTTGTCGTGTCGCTGCTTTGCATAGGAGCTCTCTTGTTCCTCTCGCTGGTCCAACATGGAGGAATCAGTGGCAACAGGAGGGACAATCACGGTTCCTGGTATCTGCGACCGCGCTAACTCTGTCATCTGATAGACGAAAACACGACACACAGGTCGCGTGTTTAATTTGGTGGATCTTGCGTTGGACATCATGCTTCCCTCCCCCTCCCTTTCACTTATTATTTCTTTCCTGTAACTCAACAATCAATCAGCTTTTGTAGTAAAATTATGACACAGGCTGTTTTCCAGGCAGAGCGGAAGGAAGTGATTGCTGACCTCCTTGATGTGTCGGGCGGCATCGGCTGTGTACCGCGCTGCCTCAGCCTGTTGACTCATCATCTTAGTAGTAGATTCCTGGAGGCCTTCCAAAGTCTCCTTTTGAGTTGCCGCCAAGCTTTCCTGCAGCTCCAAATGAGCCTGGACAAAAGCACACAGAAACATTATACGCACAGGAACACAAGCGCTCGTAGGCCGGAATTCAAAAGGTGAAGCTGCAAATGTTGAATCTTTCATCTGCTGGTGCTTGTAAGCTAACTGATTAATAATGTCTAATGGAGGCGTTACCCTGGCCACTCTCTGTCTGTTTTCCTCCATCTGCAGCTTCGCCTCCAGGGCTTCTCTTTCAGCCTTGATCTTCAATTCGTACAGGTCGCGTTCGTGCTGCTGCTGCTTCGCCTGCGGGGTCAGAGGTCAGACAGCAGGTCAATAAAGTGCATCAACACAGACAGAATCACTACAGTGAAGCGGACCTGAGCCGAAACGACAGCTACAGGTACTTATCATGCCAATGTTCTGCAGCAATAACATAAACTAGGTCCATCTTTGAATATTAGTGAACGACAATCACATTTGCAAGATTTATTATACATGCCGATACTTTCAAAAACTGCGAGCAGCTTGTTTTCTACCTTCTTGGATATTAAACAGAAGCTTAGAGTATGAGCTTTTACCACAAACGGTAAAATATTAAACCCTTTAGAGAATGCCAAATCATCCCTCATGAGTCAGTAAGAGGATTATGGAAGCTGTGTGTACATCAGTTTCAATCGCTTACCCCTAATGCGACTTCTTATATGTAAACATTATCGACGGAGCAGAGCTTTACGTCACCACATTAATATTATCACCATCAGCGAGAAAGTCTTCTCCTTTACCTTGAGCATTTGGGCCAATGTCGCGCTCTCCTGCTTTGCCATGGACACGCCCATCAGCCTCTCCACGTCCCCCAGCTGTCTCATCGACTCCTCGATGGACTCCAGGTACTGGAGCTCTGCCGCCATACGCTGCTGCAAGACAGCGGGTGAATACTGGAGCTCACCTGCAAGAAAGCAAGGGCAGAAATAAATGAAAAGGAACGTTGATCAAGTGCAGTGGGACATAAGCCATGAGCAAGTAGAAGAAGTATTTGTTTACCTGTGGGCCTGGCCTCTCCTCTACCACTGTGAGCTGAGGAGCTTGTGTTTGGGACGTTCGTGCCCAGAAAGCCACTCCTCAGAGGTTCACTATGAGAGTCCGGTCCTGGAGGAGAAGCTGGGTCTGGAGAGTTTGTAGGAGAGGCCAATTTGGACCTGCAATTAAAGAGAAATTAAATGTCAATTAGAGGGTTTTAATTTCCAAACAAGAAGATCTCTGAAATGGGGGTTTCAGTGCCTGGGATTAGGGGTTTCATTTATCAGAGGGAAATCTTATTGACATGTTTAAAGTCAAGTCAATATACCTTACTACTACTATGCAATACTTTAAAGTGCAGTTTTTAAATGAACTGAAAAATGCTCCACAGAACTAGTTGGCTATTTTAAGAAGAGGAGCAGATTGGCCAAATGATAAAAAAGAGGAGGCCTTAGAAATAACTGAGGCAGCTGCTGTGAGAGGCCCAGAGGATGAATGGCTGCACTGTGTTGCTCAGAGATGGCCATGATAAGGCCAAGGTCGATGTCTAAGGAGACAATAACAATGCACATTTTTCCCCCAATCATAACACCGCTTATAAATTAAATACAACCATTTTATACTGCAACATTCCCAGCAACATCAATGTGACAAACTGCAAAAACTGACATGCAAAAAGCCAATGAGCTAAAGCAACACAGCTCACATAACATCCTAAATGAAGCACGTTTCTGTCGACCACCACAGTAAAGCAGCTTACACTGAAAATGGCAGTGAGAAGTGCACAATCCTGTCAGAATGCTTTTATTGTGCAAGACACTCAGGCTCCACAGAATCCCAAGAATCTGCCACCTGGGCTTCAGAGTACCATTAGGGGGCTCAAATGTCACTTCTTCGCAGTGAGATTAAAAGGGGGAAAAAAAAATCTCTCTCCTTTCCTTTGGCAGCAGGCCCAAGCTGTGGTGAAGCAGGCTGACCCGAGCGACAACCCTACGGGCCTCCAAAACAAAATAACCAGTGTTTTCTGTCTTGGTTGAACTGCAGCTTGCTCCTGTTGCTGGGCACTACACAGCTGCTTAAACCCTCAGGCCTTTAACGGAACAACAAGCCACAACACTGTTTGCACTGGCAGCCTCGACCGGGGCCCCTCCAAGTGTACTTTAGTAATTGGTCATACCCAGATAAATTTACTTTTAGCTAATGAATAACAGCGCACACCAAGTGGAGGTTTCTGAGTGGTCCAAACAGCAACAGCTCAGATGACTCAGTGCCTAAAATAACCAACTAATTCCTGATTTCATGTAGAGGTTCGCATAAAACATGAACACCTGAATATAAACAGCTTGATTTCTATTAAGTTAAAACCAAACTTATACTAAAAATCACTGTGATGAATGAAATAAGTACCCAGAAACAGAGTAACACAATCATGCTGTGAAAAGAAACATTCTAACCTTCCACTTCCAGAAACACACAGAAGCATATCAATGTAAGTCAATAGCCCTGCCACTACAACACCGATGCAGTGCTACACAGAAGGTCATTGAAAACCAGGAAGGAAGGAAATACCAGGGACAACTGGATGAGAGGGTAACCTAAACTTGTGGGAACAGTGCTCACCATTCATCCACCTCTCTCACTGTTCTGGACACACCATTCAATCAGATATAAGTCACTATCTGCTAATGGGTAAAATTAGATTTAGTGTTTCAAAAAGTCATTTCTCAAGACTATTTTTCAGAAAATGTGCCTTAAAAATAGTTTAGACAAAATAATAAAATTATAAGAGATAATAGAAACAATTCCATGTGTCAGTTCTAACGATTTCTCGAGAAAAATAACGTTTTATTTTCATAATCGACGAATACGATTGGTGCCGAGTGTAACGATTCCGATGAGCCACATTTGGAGTTCACCTGCTGCTTTACAATTTATATTTGCCACAAAACAAACTTTATTCTGAAAAACATAGATATGGACCTACTAAAAACAAGTCTAACTAGATTCAAGAGCATATTTATTTAATTTAAAAAAAGAAAGGAAATTACAGCCCTTACGCACGTTATTGCATCCGTCCAAAAATCAAGTCGGCTGTCAGTCCCGATATCTCAACAAAAAACAGAACAACGAAACATTCTCTGCAATCAATCAACCCACTGAAATATTTTCGACTGAAAAATAAATCATTTGTGGCTAACAGCCTGTCTGTGATCAAAATATATCGATCACATGATAACTAGATCGCTGTCTGTCAAAAAATAACGTACATAAGACGTGGAGGTATCTGCTAGATGTACGGATCCACGTTGATAGGCCATTTGTCAAAAACGTGCCTAGTTTACCATCTTTTCATATGTTTCTATTGTTAAGGCAATCATCAAAGTTTGGTTAATCAATAAAAGAATTTGAATTTCTAGATGGTTTGTTACACATTATTACTCCTTAGCAGATTTTGACTCACATCTTTGAGACGATGTGAACAGCAGAACCGTGCGGGTGACAAACTTAACCCGTTGTGCTTCAGTGTTCCGCCCGCGGTACACTTTGAGATCTGCATAAGCAATTTGCTAAATGCCTGAAACTGCAAACACGATTATACAAACACTATACGCCGACGGAAAGCTTAGATTCTCATGAATCCGCCGGTATAAACCACTTTCAGATGCGATTACCACAGCGGGTGAGAAAAACACATTTGTCCGACAAACAACCAATATCCATCCATCCGTTCTCTATACACGGCTTCAATGCACACAGCGCGACTCACATTTCCGGGTTTATTATTACACACAGATGAAAATATTCCACAAAAAACGGCCATAATCCAACCTTGGACATCCAGACGACACAAGCCAGTAAACTATTTTATCCAAAACATGTCCTGAAGTCGGTATAAAATCCACAAATAGGTCATTTTCAAGGAAATGTACCTTCGCGATGCGCGTCCAATATTCCCTGTATTTCTCGTCATATTTTTTATTTACAAATAGAATATTAGCGATTTTTTGTACAGAAAATGGCTGGAATTGACTGCAGCTTAAAGGGTAAATCTTTAAAGCGGTGTGCACAGGATCACTACCTTTGGTGAGAATGGCCTGAAGTTTCCCCCACAGTGTCGTTAGAGTGGACGCTCTTGGCCTGGCTGTGGGCAGAGCTTTTGTCTGAGCTTCTTCTTCTGGAATCAGACGATGGGGACTCTGAAGGCGGTGAGCAGGAGCTCCTCCGCTCCTCCACCAGAGTGGCGTCGCTCTGGTCGGACGCCGTTCCTGCAGAAGAGTGAAACAGTTATATGGTGCAGCAATTGACCTTAAAGACAGTTTAACTGAAAGTAATTAATCTATAAACATTAATTTTCATAAAACGGGTTCACAATTCAGAGTCATTCCAGAAAATAATTGAAAAATAGTCACTCTCACCTCTTTTTCTGGCAGAATGCCTGGAGTGGGGTGAAGAGCCAGATGTTGAACCAGAGGAAAGATGCGGGGAGTGATTGGACGAGTGAAAAGACGAATGGTGGGAATAAATGCCTCCTGTGCTTTTCTCATAAGGAGACCTCCTCATCAGCTCTTCAAAGTGGCTGTTGGTGCTGACAGAAAGGGGAAGAGAGACATGATCAAATCAATTTTTTTGCTTTTCTTTTACAAAAGAAACATGTCAAACACACAACACCCCTCCTCCTCACATATCTAGCAAAATAATAACAATAATTTCAAATTGAAAATGTGCCCTAATTGTTAGGATTCTAATATTAAACAAAGTCTAACAATAAGATAAACATACGGGTAAGACATTTTAACTAATGCAGTTGATCAAATAAGTTGAAAATCAGCTTCAGGGCTTAAAAGACAGCACAAAACAATCCAACACAAATGTCTAGAACTAACCGGTTAGCATTCATTCTAAAAAGCCCGGAAATCTTTCCATCTAAAAGGTCTTTCTATCTGCGTGGCATGACTGCCACCCAGTGGTCACTTTAAAACTGGATTTTTTTTCTTTTTACCTGGGAGAATTGGAGCCTCGCTTTAACTGACCGGTGGTTTTGCTGCTATGTGATGACACAAAGTCGTCTTCATAGACTGCTGCGTCTCCAGAGTGCAAAGAATGAGCAGAAGGAGAATTGGTCTCTGAATTTCTCCCACTCACTAGAGGATACAGAACAGACAACACTTTACCAACACAGATCTACAGTACAGTATGTGCAGGTGGAGACAGTTTTAATGTTGTGTGTAGCTGTCACAGTTTCATTTCTCTTAGAGGTGAACCATAGATACAAATTAACAAGAACAATGTCACTATTTCATAAACTTTGGTTGTGTTGGCCTCAAAGAAAAACAAAGATTTCTCTGAACCTCAAGCAGTTTCTGGGTATTTTTTGCTCTGGTCATATTTTTCACTCGATATGAATTCACTTTTATGCAAAATAAAGCAGTTTTATAGAAACAACACATCCATGGCTATAAGTAGACAAAGCTCAACAATATCTACTGTGCAAATAAAAAAATCAGTGACTCTACACTGCAGATATTTTACTACCGTATTTTCTGCACTATAAGGCACACTTAAAAGCCTTTAATTTTCTCAAAAATCGATAGTGTGCCTTTTAACCCGGTGCGTCTTATGTGTGCACTGACTTCCAAAATCTGACTGTCGGACAATTTCCCGCCGACACAGGGACATAATACGTAGACTACACACGCTGGCAGCGATAAGCCTATTAGAGAACATTACATAAAGCTACGTACAGTACTGACTATTGACCGAGCTTTCGTGAAAGCCGGCATCGTTGCTGATGATGACCGTGTCGTCCGGAGAGTCGACCGCTGCCTGAGCGGGACGCGGCCGCCGGCAACGAGACTGACTCCGACAATGAGGAGAGTGAACCCGGCATGTTTGATGTTGAAATTGCCCAGCTGTTCAATTCAGATACAGAAGACGAGGACTATGATGGATGTGTGACAAAAGATTGATCCAAAAATAATGAGTGTATTTTTAAATATGTAGTGGAATAAAGTTCAACCAAACTCATTGTTTTGCTTCCGTTTCCTTGTTTTAGCATGCGCCCAATAATACAGTACGCCTTACATTTGGCTTAAGTACAGAAATAAACCCCGTAATTGAGACTGCGCCTTACAATCCGATGCGCCTTATGGTGCGGAAAATACGGTACTTTTGCTTTTTGTAAACACAACCTGTCGTTCAGCTGCAAAGTCAAAGAAGTTTTTAGCTATTGGCCACAGATGAATCACTAATTGCTTCATGGTTGTGCTAAAAAGAGGAGATTTTTTGTTATTTACAGTATCTGGATAGTACAAATGGTTCATGATTGGCAAAAATTTTAATTACAAATGTAGAAAAAAAGACGATGATGAAATACCACGATTGCCAGCTTAGCTTTGGTCAGGTTTTCTGACAAAAATGCACGTCATGGATGGCGATTCCTGCTGTTATAGGGTTCAGCTGTGACAAATTGCGTAAATTCAAGAAAACGCCTCTTTTATACAGACGGTCTAGGCGGGTTTTGGGGGTGAACGGTTCAGAAATCCACACTGAAGCTGTCAGACAACACACGTTTGTCACGTCAATGATAAAATGACAAATGACATAATTTCTGTAATGGACAGGCGCTTATGTGTGAACTCACCTTTAGCATGGCCATGAACGTTTTTTAAGAAGATGTTGATTACACTGAGTGGGCTTCCTTTGTTCAGCTCTTCAAAGATGGGTCTGCTGCTGTCGTGCTGTGGCGGGCTGAGGGCCGGGCACATCGCCGCCTCCCTCTGGAAGTCAAACAGCCGCGTGTAATCCTTTCTTTGCCGTGCAGAGTAGTCCATTGACTCCAGATGATCTGCTGATTTGGGTACATGAGAGTTGGAGGGGCGAGGAGGGCTGACCTCGTCCTCAGAAAAACTCCCTTCACTCAGCAGAGGACCTTCACTGAGGGAGCTGGTGTTTGAGTCGTGGAGATCTGTGTGATTCTCCTCCTTGTCAGATTGCTTCCTTTGTGCTGCTTTATCCAATCTCTCTTCCTTCTCCAAGCCATTGACTAGCCTCCTCCTTTCTTGTGTGTAGCTGTTAAGACCAGGTCCTACTGCATCAGCAGACGCTGGATGTGGATTGGTGGAACCCATGTGTGCACCGTTCTTTTCCTTCTGCTCCTTGAAGGCATGCAGGTTGCCCAGACCAGGAAGAGCTGTGCCGTTGTATGAACTGTGACCTGTGCTACTCAAAATCCTCTGGATCTTCATAGTCATGCCATCGTTTTCTGTGGCTGTTTCTGCCCAGCATCCATCAGCCAGAGTAGAGGGCACAGGCGCCAGAACAGGATCTACATCCATTGACGTTGCTGCTCCATAGTTGATCCCCTCCCCAGCCAGCTTCCGTGCTTCGCTCTCTATACGCTTGGAGAGGGACGTAGCTGTGGCCTTGAGGGCTTCAATGCGGGACATTTTGGACCGCGACCTGCTGGAAGGTGCTGTGGCTGGACGCAGGGTGTGCTTGAGGTCACCGACAGCCATTGCCGTCTCCAGCCTTAAGAGCTGGGAGAAGAGATTTTCACCGACGGCCGCTTGTGCACTGCTGCTGGCAGCAGTCGTAGGCCGTACGGCTGGGGAGAGACGGTCTGGTTGAAGCAAAGAGGCGACTCCAACATCCAGATCATTCCTGGAAGAGTTAGTAAAAGAAAGAATGGTTGAGTCAGAACAAGACCTAAGAAGTGCAAATAGACTCCTTTGAAACTATGACAAAACAAAACATATGTAAATGCATTCATCATACTTGCTACTGAGGTAAGCAGACAAGCAAACTTCCATTCTGAATGCCCATAATGTTTATAGACAAGATATAAACAGTCATTCAGGACATTTAGTGAGTCTTACACTGGACTGCACTTTACCACCCATCCTACTCCTCATTTGCACTAATTCTCTTTACATATTTATATCTTTTGAGGATTTTTTTATCTGTACATAGTGTGTTTTTTTCTGTCTTTTATCTATAGCTGGGAGTCCCCAATTGAAATTTCACTGTGAGAAAAAACAATGACAATAAAGATTCTTGATTAATTTTTAATAAATGCATTGTAGTCTGTCTCTTGCAGCTTTAGTTCTCACTAAATGTATTCATCAGTCTTATTTGTGACTGTTAAGGTACAAAAAACAATAATTCTCTCTATTTTTGCAAAAATGCAGCAGTATTAAGCCCATGAAGCGCCTCAGTAGACACATGGTTAGACCACATGTTGCAGAGGATGATAATGGACAATCATTAATGGCTGCTAATAACTTAAAAAGATATTCTGACAGGCACAAAGAACACGCATGTCAGAAAATGCTTTCTGCATCAGCTGTGGTACCTGGTTGCACCACCAGATGGAGAACTGTTCAATGCAATGGACAAGTGCAGCCCAATGGTGTGTGCGCTGCATGGAGAGGGCTGTCAGAACATTTGTATTTATGCATGTCAGAGAGTCATAGAGCTAATTTAAATTTCTGTATTTGTGTATTTAACTTGTATTTTTATTTAATGTCATTTTATAAAATAAATACAAATACACTCAACAAAAATAGAAATGCAACACTTTTGTTTTTGCTCCCATTTTTTATGAGATGAACTCAAAGATCTAAAACTTTTTCCACATACACAATATCACCATTTGGCGAGAACTCACACATTCTAATGTGCCACAGTGATTGAGGACTGCGGCTCTATAACAAAGTGGTCAATGAAACCAGGCGGTGTTGCATGACTATCACGTGTCCATGGTTGGATATGGCTCTATCAGCATGGTGACAACTACCCTCTGTACTTTGTGTTAATAGTTAATAGACTGATTGATAATGCTGTGATCAGATAGGAAAATTATGTAAAATTTGCATCCCTACATGCTACAAAATGTCCCTGGTTTTTGTCTTTTCTCACTCTATTTCCTGTCTGTGTCTTCACTTCACTCTCCAATAAAGGAAAAAGAACAGTTTAACAAGAATAAAGCAACACAGTAATTAGCTGGAAAAGTATAAATCACAATAACCATAGCTACTCTATACACAAAGAGAAAAATGATGATACATTTAGTAGCAAAATTGTTCTCCACTCTTGTCTTTATTTACAGTTGACCATCTCTTACTAACTAAAATAGCAGCAGTGACAGTAAAAGTGTCCGTTTTGGTTTGTTTTTGTGCTAAGATGTAGAGCAAAAAAGGCTTCTGGGGCACTTAAAAGGGATGCTCATAAAAAGCCAAGCATCTGAGAACAAGCAGCTACTTTGTTTCAGTCAGGTGATTCCCCAGTTTTTACCCAAACATAATTCTAACCTGCAGGATGTCCTGTACTGCTCATTTGTGTCGATGAACTTGAGCGTAGGGAACATGCCATTGTGGGCTGTGAAGGAAACGAACGCATGAAGCGGTGTTTATGTGTGTACATGTGTGTACCTGGACAATGGAGGAGGTGGCTGATCATTCAAAGACCTGTCACTGCTCGAGGGGCTCTGTGGTGCCTCCAGTCTTTTGTTTTCTTTGTCCGACTCTCCTGAGGGCTGGTACATTGGTCTCTGTAGAAGAATGCAGTAAAAAAAAAAAAAAAAAAAGAAAAGTGACTGACACGAATTGTAGCACTGTTCACACAAAAAGGGGGTAAACTGCTCAAGCAAAGGTCTGAATAAACAACATAGTATCTTTCTGGGTGATGACAAGGCTTGTAATTATACACAGTAATCATGATTTGGTACGTATACTGGTTTATAGATCATGATTGATAGAAATACAAAACATTAACCTGCTTCTTTACCTAAATTAAAACTGTCTGACTGAACAGATTTTGGTTGTGCTGAAACTGACTGCAGTCTACTAAAAAAAGCAAAATGTACAAAAGCAAATCAGATTAAATATACTTTAAATTAATTAAAAACAAGACGACATGGTCATCAATATCCCCCGCCACATGTGATGTCTATGAGTCTATATCCAAAATAGTGATCAAGGGCCATAACTCTGTTAAATATTATAGCACAGGTCTCATTTTCGAACTTGATCAAGGTGTCCATGGTGTGAAGCTACACACTAAATTTCGTAATCCTAGCTGTAATAGTTTCCGAGAAAAGCTGTCCCCTTCATGACGGACGGACGGACGGACGGACGGACAGACGGACGGACGCCAAACCTATATCCCCCTTTTCCACTTCGTGGAGGCGGGGGATAAAAATATAGAAAATAGATGTCCATTAAGGCGTGGCATGTAGAAAACTAAGTGTGCTTCTGTTTGACTGGAGAAGCAGCGCATGTGGACAGCTGTGGCTTTATGAGTTACAGACATATATTAAAAAAAAGTTTTGCATGTTCAGTGGCTGCATTTGCTTGGAACACAATGCATGGCGAAATGAAGGCTGATATCAAAAATGCTCGGTACAAATCTGTGTTCTGTTGCATCCCTAGTGACAAGGTTATTTTTATATGTACTATTTAACACTATTTACCATACCATTTGACTGGAAGGAGCAGGTCGTGTGGCTTCCTCGCCAAGCTGGGCCTCCTCCAGCAGCAGCTTGTTGTAGGTCTCCTGGAGTCGCTTTTGTACAGGGGCCACAGGGGCCTCACTGGGAAGAGCCGCAGTCTTAGCAGCTTCTCTTTGCTTCCTGTAAAGCTCCTGCAGTCTCTGGTTTCTCCTCTCTGCCTCCTCCCTCATCGCCCTCTTCTCCTCCGCCTGACGCTTCCTCCTCTCCTCCTGTTGCCGGGTGATGTACTGGCGAACCGTCTCTGCGTCGTAGTGCCGTTTCTTGCGCCCCGTATCAGCCGTGCTGCAGGTTTCTGGTCGGTGTGTAGTCGGGCTGGCGCTGCGGCAGCCTCTTGAGGAGCTGCTCGCTGGCAGATTAGTCCCCCAAAAAGAGACCGGAGTCCTTGTTCGTGACCCTGAGCCCCCTCTGCCTCTCCTACCACTGCTGCCACCCCGGGACCTTTTCCTGGCCCTCTCCTCCTCCTCCTCAGCTGCTTTGCACTCCAGCTGAAGGTCGTCGAGAATCCCCTGGATGTCCGCTGACAGCAGGTCTGTGCTTACTCCCACTGGGACCTTGTCCTGAGCTGCAGACGAGGGGAGGGATGTGGCTGCGGGGTGACTTTTGAAATGCCCCTGAACTCCACTTCGAGGCCTTTCTGTGCTGTTTGGCCGAGATCGACTGCGTGATTCTGAACGTGGGTCTGAGCGGCGATGGGAAGCTGGTGGACCAAAAAAAAAAAAAAGCAGGGTGTTACAGCTGGCAACTGGTAAGAACAGAAACATACAAAGACACATACATACACAGAGCTCTTAACATTGACAAAAAGACTTTAAGAAGCGATCCCGATTTAATCAGATGGACCGTTCTTTATGTTTTTAACTATAAAACTGCTTCACTGCATATCTATGATTAATACCTGAAATGAATAGTTTTGAAATGGCTTGAAAAACACCGGATGTTCCAACAAGTGACTGCAGTAGATTAAAAAAAAAAACAACTTCCTAAGCTTAAGTATCAGACCCAAATGGAAAACACATAAAAATTAGGCTTTGGGGGGAGGTTTGCTATGGCAACTCTAATCTGGGCCAAACCAGAGATTCCCATGTAGCATCTAATCCAGACAGCTGTTTTGGAGCATGTCTGTAGCGAGCCTTACTCAACTTTGCTGTTGGCAAAAATACAGATTTTCATTACATATTGATTTGTGTGTTTCAAACAGTTTTAACATTCATTTTGCACACTATCCATACACCGATACCACCTGCACTTTTCTCTCTGACAGCAAGCTCACATCCACATAATCCTCATTCAGTCTTCTTGTCACTTGTGTAAATCTCTCCAGTTGAATAGAATCCTATAAGGATTTTATAAAACTGATTTGTTACCTGAAAATGCATAACATTCTTCTTGCTTCTTTGTATTTATTTGCACTTTTGAACAAGGTTACCATCAATGGAAGGTTTCACTAATGCAACAATGTACCTTGTTGTCATGTTACAGTCTTTTAACAGGATTTTTTTTGCATTTGATATAAAACTAAAACTGTATGTTCTCAGTGTTTTGGTAATTTTCCGCTGTGGTGTCTAAAACGGCCTTGAATATCACCACTTTCAAGGTGGCGACACGACTGCATTTCCCCGCCCTACTCTGCACACTGCATGCACTTGGGGCGGCCTCTGGAAACCAGGCCATGTCTTATTGAGCATCCAACCGGAAAAGCCAGTCAATCTCTATTCCTTCCGGTCAGTGGTGCCCAGCGCAGACACAGCCAGCAGAGACAGGGGGAGGTAACAGACAGTGAGTGTGTACGAGAGAGTGCGACGGAGCAGCCATGAACTATTTATTTATTGATATTTCTTTGGCTGGCTCTGTTGTCATGTGTGCGAAAGCCCTACAACAAACTACGGTTGATTAATTGTACAATATCTTCTAATTACACTGATTAAAGGTTGGTAAAGGCTGATGGCAACAGAAAAAACTAACTTATGTAAGACGAGGACATAAAATGTTTCAAAGGAGTGAGGTTAGGTTCACAGGGGGCGGCTGTGGCTCAGGTGGTAGAGCGGGTCGTCCAACGATCGAAGGGTAAGCGGTTCGATTCCCGCTCTCGCCTAGTCATGTGCTGTTGTGTCCTTGGGCAAGACACTTAACCCACCTTGCCTCCAGTGCTCTTCACTGTATGAATGTGTGTGAATGTTGGTGGTGGTCGGAGGGGCCGTAGGCGCGGATTGGCAGCCACGCGTCCGTCCCCACCAGAGTGAGAATGTGTGAGCGTATGGTTGAATGGAAGCAATTGTTGTGTAAGCGCTTTGAGTACTCTGATGAGTAGTAAAGCGCTATATAAGAGCAAGTCCATTTATTCAAGGATAAAAATTCAATTTAGACTTCAGTGATGAAGTCTCATCCTGTATGCTATTGAACGTGGGTCATTTTTGACATCAAGCCGACACATTCTGAGTGGCTCCTCAAAGTCTAACAGTTCACTAAACACACTTCCTGTCCGTGTTATTTTTTTCAAAACTTCTTTATGCATGTCTTAGTGCAGTGGTAAATGGTTGTATTTATATAGTGCTTTTATCCAAAGCGCTTTACATGACACGTCACATTCACCCATTCACACACTGATGAATCCGCTAACCACGACCCACCAGGAGCAATTAGGGGTTGGGGGTCTTGCTCAGGGACACCTCGACATGAGCTCGACGGGCCGAGGATCAAACCGGCAACCTTCCAGTTACAAGACGGCCGCTCTACCCATTGAGCCATTGCAGTGGATAAGGTGTAACAGCTTGTACAGACGGGTAAGAGCTTATGTTCCTGAGACTCACCTGGTCGGCTGTCAGCTGGATAGGGACCGTCCTCCTCCCTGGGCAGCTTCGGACCCGGACCCAGAACCATTTTCACAAGCTTCTGACCCTCCCGCCACGATGCAGGGCTAATTACTACAAAGAAGAAGTTGCACTTCAGGTCAATATGTTACTCTTAACCTCATAAAACATGACTGCACATGCTGCCATCTATGCAGACATGAAACCGCAAATATACACTCATTTACATGCATAAACACAAACACAGCGGAGACAATGGAAGGCATACAGCAATGCGACATCTCAGGCACGATGCATCGCTTTAGTAGGGTTGAAATGTTCACCAAAAGACCTTCAACAATGCACATGGTATATAGCCATTTTTTGCAGTTGAAGAGAATCTCTTTGTCCTTTCCCTTATTAACTACCAGCAGACTACTATGTTTTATTTTACACAGCTGTGCTGCTGCTTTCACATTACAATGACTCAACAACCTTTTCTGGAATAATCTCTGCAGCGCTTTTCACAACCACTGCATGCTTGTGAAGAGCAGTTCCTGGTAATGAAGCTGTACGTACATCAAATAACCACGCAGCTGTTTGTCCCGGGTGGACGGGCCAACTGAACCTGGCCGCAGATTTCAGAGGGTTATTTATAGCGTTGTGCCAACACGAAATAGAGACCAGAGCCAGAGCTGAGAGACAGCACTTCCAACTTCTGTGTTTCTTCCAAAAGAGAAGTTGGAAGAAACACAAGAAGACGCCCGGTACAGAGCGTATGAGAGCACGAGTACAGGAGAGAGATCCTTTACAGTCAGCTGTCAGGGTGTCCGGAATAAATCTTTTCCATATCATTTTTTGGCTTAGATAAAAGAGGCATGTGACACAGGTTTCTAGCTGCAATCCAAGTTTGTTGTGTGACAAGCAAGATGCCAGCCTTTATTAATAGCTGACAAATAAAGTCCGTACATTAGAGGACTTAAAATAAAGAATCATGATTTCTACAGGATTCCAACAAGGGCATAAGAATCTACAATAAAGTGACAAATAATAAAGAGCAAGACATATTTTTTTTGCTGTTCCACATGTCTCTCTGGCTACCTTAAAGTCTTGCTGCTCTCACATTCTTATTTCAACACTTCACCTCATCAAACCTGAGCAGACTCTGGAAAGCTAATTGAAAATGAAAAACCAGCCCACACACTTTAAAACATTTCCTATGATCATTAAGCACCATTTGGGTCAGACTGACTTTGACTGAGTCCCTTCATGCTACAGGCCAGCAATCGTGATTAAATATGTGTTTTTGGACGCATCTGTTTGCGTTTTCCTCAGCTGTCAGAGTTGTGGTGTGACCAGTTTCCAGCAGAATGTGGGGAAGATTTTTGTGAGTGGGCGTCTGTAGGCTACTTGTTGGTCACAAACTGCATGTCACACATAGTGGTCATTTCTTCTGGGATTACAGTCTTAGCACACACAGCAGTCAGCACTGTCTCTGGTTCATGTGCTGGAACACACACAGGCCTGGTAAAGGACAGCTAAGTACGAGCCAAACGCTGTCATCTGAACTGGCTTTGGCAGGATGTTTGACGCTGCAATGAAATTAACTAATTTGGATTCCAATGAAAGAATTCACATTCGGATTACCTGACAATGAGCTTGCATGTAAACAAACTTAGCACTATCTGTGACTGTATCACATGGATTGTGTGTCCAACAACCAAAAGACTAAGATATGATAGCAGCGAAATCATTACTGAACTGACACAAGTGAAAGCATGCGAGCTGGGTGAAGTAAAAACAAAACCACAGGAGAAGTAAACACAGGAATGACAGCAGATAAGAAACGCCAAATACGGATGACTTAAAAGACGGCAGACGGCAGATTAGCAGAGTCAGTTCAGAGGAAAGTTCTGACCAAAGAGGTGGTTCAACATTTGAAGTTCTGGGTTTTGCAGCATGTGCGCTGACCCATAACAAAATCCTGCCAGACTGTTCCACATGCTTAGCTTTCCTACTGTCACTAATTAAAAATAGATCAGAGGGTGGGTTGGCCCCGACACATGAAAGAGGATTATTATACCTGTTTTTGCATTTAGGTCAACAGCAGGGGCAGCTCTGTGGACCTTCCTGACGGGTTTGGGAGGCCGCCTCTCTTTGGACCGGTCTGCTCGGTGTTCATTCTGCTGCTGATGTCGGGATCTGGTGCTCTCTGATCACAGAAAACATAAACAGAGAGAGGATAAGCCACACGGCAAAACAGACCGACTACAGCATAGTTTCTTAATTATACGTCTCAAATGTTTTTGACCAAATAAATGTTACTGCAAACACAACGTACGCTTCTGACTGATCAATACGACCCAGTATCTCTTATATAGAATTTATTTGAGTGCCCATCTCAAATGGATTTCTCCAATCCAACTGGAAACTGCTTGCAGATGGAGGTCAAAATGACATGCATCATAGCAATCAATAGCTTGCCGATTTCATGCAGTTTTTTCAGGCATACTCGATCCAATACAGTCCTATAAGCTGGATGAAAGCCCAGGAACATACTGCTACATATTGCCATTTTCTACACAACGGCAGTTCTGTTCAGGTTTTAAAAAATCTAAATCAAATCTGTGACATCACAGACTGCAAATATAACACACAAAAAACTAGAGCAATGAAAAGAAAACTGTCCGTGTGAGAGGTTTACCAGCAAACTGTCGTGACAGGTCTTTGTATATTTCTCTGCTGAGGTTATGAAACTCCTCCTCCTTCCAAACTTTCCCATCAGGAGTCCGGATCTTTGTCTCAGTACTGTTGAAACCTGAGAATAAAGGAAGGAGGGCGCGTGTAAGCAGCAGCAACCTGTCTCTTGCTCAAATCTGAATCTCCAAAGCTTCAAGCTGTAGCTACACGTAATATTTCAAATAAGGTGAAAAGAGAGAAAGTCTAAAGTGGCAAAAACCTGACAGTCATGGTACCTTTGTATACAGGTGCAGGTGGAGCAGCTGCTACTTTGCGTATTTTGGCCGTGGGCATGTGGTTTGTAGCAGCACTACTACTCTCCACAGCTGTCATCGTGGGCTGTTCCAGAGAACCCAGCAGCTTCTCTCTCTCTGCAGCCTCCTCCAGATGTTGCCTCTGCCTCCGAATGCGCTCTTTCAGCTTCTCCAGCTTATTGTCGGGCTGATGTCGCCTCAGGTTCTCCAGACGTTGGGAAGCTGACCCAGGGCTCGTGGAGGGAGTGTTGTCCCCTCGCCGTACAGGTCCTGGAGTGGGAGCTACGTATGGGCTTGACTCTTGGCTATCCATGCCAAGTTGTGCTTTGGGAGTGTTTTGTTCAGTCCTCAAAGTTTCCAGGGCTAGCTGGTCATTGAGGTAGCGCACCTCAGTGCTCTCCAGAGCTGAGGAGTGTGTGCTGTCCAGGTCCCTGTCTGTCTGTCTGTCCCTGGTGTCTCTAAGGTAAACCAGCTGGCTGTGCAGAGGATCTGAGGGAGGCGGAGAGGATGGGTGCGAAGACCCTGGCACCGAGTGCAGACTGTAGGCCTCCGGCTGAGAGGAGGGATGTGGTGGAGGGGTGGCCTCTCTGAACATGAACCAGATTACACGGGATCAAGAAGAGGATCAAGATTTATTCTTAATTTACTGCTCACTGAGTTCACAGAGGCACACACTAACTGAACACCACGGTCTATATAAGCAGGGAGGAATGCAATCCTTCAAAATGGTCAGTGATGGAAACTACTGAAAATATACGACAGTCATGACAAGGAGATTTGTAAAGAATTTTGGAAAATGCAAATCTTACATTATCCTCACTGACAGAGAGAGCCACAGAATAAAATGAGATATGGTTCTCTAAAGTATAACATCCTTCAGCTCATCTAGACGAGTATCATTAACTTTTAAGTACATTTACATTTGATAACCATAAACCAAATATTTTATGACACATATCCTCATATCCAAATGTAACAACGCACTCAGACAGAAGTGTCTAAGGTCATTTCATGAATGCGTTTCAGTTCATTGTTTGTACCTGTACGAGGCCAGCGGTTCCCTGAACTCCACACTGTTGCTCCTGCGGACATTGCTGTCCTGAGTCGTGTTCCTCAAAGGGCTGCGTGAGCTGCTCTTCTCTGGACTCTGGTGACTTCCGCTCCAGGACTTTGAAGAGCCTCCACGGTCAGGAACTTGTTGTCCATCTGTGATACAGACCGTAATGTTAGAATCTCATTTCAAATGTGTCAAATACGTATTGAGGGGATTCGACAAGTACCAGACATCACACAACACTAAAATGTATGAAAACACAAAAATAACAGAAATAATTTTATCGGTCAAAATGTAATTTGCACAGAATTATTCTTGATATTTTGGTAAAACTCACCTCTGCAGCGAACCCCCCTGGAAGATTTCTTCTTGGGCGAGCTGATGACAGAGTCCAGGAGAACCCCTGTTCCTGGAGTTGCCTCTATACGGTTTTCTATGTGCCGCAGCTGCAAAGAAGGAATTAAAATGTCAGAATCCTTGGATTTTGTGCAGATACAGCAGACATTGTATCAGCACTTTGACAAAATGGTACTAATTCATGAAAAGCTGATTTTAAAAATGCTCAAAGTCACTCAGAAAACTGTTACAGGTGCACTTACAGCTGCTTTGCCCTGAGCCAAACTTTTCCATGCAGATGTCAGCTCTGACAAAAAAAAAGAGAATAAAAATCAACAATTCAGATTCAAATGTCACAGAGATTCCTTTGCAAAGTACACACCTCAGATGATGTGTTTGGATGAACAATTTTAAGACAGAAAATGAGGGAGTACATTCCGAATATTTTGAGAACAAACACTGAAAACTGCAAATGTTCTCCACACCTGTGCCAACATTGTGATCGGTAAGCTGTTGAGCAGAGCTTTTGAGAGAAACCTCAGACCTCCTGCTGCTCCTCATCTCTCCCACTCACCTGCAATCAAAACAGAAGAAGGCAAATAATGACAATCAAACACTGAAAAAATGACAACTGTGACAAGCTGTAAATTAGATCAACACTGAAAGTCATCAAAAGACGGTAATCTCATCAAATCAATTGGGTGCATGCAACCAAAAACGCTGAAGTGAGGCCAAAACAAGGACTAAAACAGGAAACAAGAACACAACAAGTCAGTTCAGACAAGGCAATTACTGACAGAAACCAGTCGTAAAAACAGAAAGTGAACTGCAGTCCATACTTGGCATGTTAACAATTTAAAATGTTCAGTAAATACAAAGGAGAATGTGGCCTAGTCAGTTCCTACTGTAACACACGTAGCTAATATCCAGGCTTGATGGCAGCAGATTAATGCCACCCTGACATTTAAAACAGGTTCTACAAGAGCACATTCTTCAAAGGGACACAGACGTCACACATCGGCAACGTGATGTTTACCTAAAACACCTGTTATGCTTAAGTCATGTATCTGGTCCTGTCTGGGCACCGCTCTCACCAAGTCAGCAACACAATTATACAACTCTTTCCTCGTGACCAGAGGACTCTCTTCCTGACACAATGGTAATAGTTCACTGAGAACTTTGCCATTTTAATTATTTCATTAAAAGATGTATCTGTAGGCCATTCCAGACTAGTTAGCTAGTTCATTGTGGCTCTTCTTTGCTCATGTTTAACACCCTTTGAGTCACAAGGAGTTCTTTACAAGTCATAGCTTTTACTCATAACAATCACATGACACAGCCCTGAGGGCAAGAGAGCAAACAGGCAGAAAACTAAATTCATTCTCTTTCTATTCAGCAGCACTCAGCCTTAAAACACACTGACACCAAAGAGCTTCCTCAAAGGGGAGCATTTAGATGTGCTTTCATTTCCCTTTATAAAATAATGCTGTGTGGTCCTCCCTTTACTATGTGAAGCGTCCTGACGTGACTTGTGTTGTGAATTGGTGCTAAACAAATAAAAGTGAATTGAACTGAATGCAGCCATACGACTCTGACTAACACTGTAAGCAAAAGTGCAGACAGAATGAAATAAAAACCGCTTCCTCAGCCAGAGAACAGAAAGGGATCTGTGTCCCTTCTGTTGTGTAAAAGCAGCTAAAGTGACATAAAGTTAAACTGTATTGAAAGTTAGCAAGTCCACACAAGGACTGTTTTCAGGTCATCACTTTGACTATGAAGATAAGCTGACGTTAGCTACTTGTGGGAAACATTGTGAAAGGAAAAGTGCACATCAGCATTACACAAAAAACTTCTCTGTTAGCAGCTTAGTTACCCACCATAACTAGTGGATCACTAAAACGTAAAACAGCCTACAAATGACAAGTCTGAGATGCAACTTTTCCTCTCTACATTAGATCAGTGTTCTACCAAAAACTGATTATCCTCAGTTCTCTGCATTATTTCAAAGACATTTGCTACTACTATAGACACAAAGTTCAGTGTATTTGCACATTATGACTGCTTTATCCAGGTCAAAGCAGCTAGACGCATGCGGAAACTGGTCAGTACAGTACAACAAGATGCAGACAATAAGTTTTTGCACAACACCAGTCCTGTATTGCTGTATCGGTGAAGCCACCCAATTCAAGCATTCAATGCTCATAAAGCTGGCAAACAAAAGTATACAACATTTCTGAACCCATCACAAGGCTGGGTAACACCTCAGCAACACATTACTGCGTGTTGTGTTGTATCTACTCTCGCTAAATGAAAATGTAGAATTGCAGAGCAGAAAAGATGATGCTCGGAGGGGATTAGGTAATTAAAAACACAAATTTCCTGGAATTAACTGCAAAGTGTGTAATATTATGTGCTTGCACCAGACAAGCCTGCAGTTTCTGAACCACAATTCCACAACGCTAGTTTTTCACAACAGCTCCAAATCTGATGGCTTATTTCACCCAAAATAAGACATTGTCCTAGTAATTGTAGTTATAACGGTTCCAACGCGAGAACTCCATCTGGAGTGCAGAAGACATTGCTAACTCCTGTGGTCTCAGCAAAGCAAAGAAGATCCTGTCTGACCTCTCACACCAGGCCGGGGTCTCTTCAACAGAAACACTACATGTCGGACAAACCAGCCGGAGAATAGTTTTTATCTGCAGGTAATTAGGCTTTAAAGCTCAAAGGAAAAACCCCTGTGGATATTTGTGGACAATTTTTCTCTTGGTCAGACATGAGACAGTACAACATGAGTGTGTGTACATGCAGACTTTCAATGTTCTTTCTATGTATTACTTCTCTTATGATGTGCAAACTGCATATTTGTATTTTTTCAGTGCAGTATGGGGAGATGCTCCCACCAATTTCATTCCACAAGTTTTGTGTACAGTGGCAATAAAGACTATCCACCCATTCTCTATACACCGCTTTATCCTCACTCGGGTTGTGGGGGGTGCTGGAGTCTATCCCAGCTGACTCAGGTGAAGGCAGGGGACACCCTGGACAGGTCACCAGTCTGTCACAGGGCTACATATACTCACATTCACACCTACAGGCAATTTAGAGTGATTAATTAACCTCAGCATATTTTTGGACTGTGGGAGGAAGCCGGAGTACCCGGAGAAAACCCACGCATGCACAGGGAGAACATGCAAACTCCATGCAGAAAGATCCCAGGTCCACCCCAGGATTTGAACCGGGGATCTTCTTGCTGCAGGGCAAAGTGCTAACCACTTACTCCACTGTGCAGCCTGCAATAAAGACTAGTTTATTCTATTTTAATTTAAATTTAAAAATATATATACATCATTACAGGAATACTTCTAAAGTGGGTGCAAAAATGAGAAACAGAGGTGGCAGTAGATGAATTTTGTTACCTGCAGACACAGTCAGACAAGCTCTTTTCACATTTCTTGTCTTAACACTGAGTTAACTGGCTGCTGGCTGTAGTGTCATATTAGGCATACAGACTGAAGAGTGGCATTGAAAAGCAACAGGGTCGATCCCCAAATCTCAACTATGCTTTTAAAGTTATGGTAAAATGTAAATATCCTCAATAAAAGCCCTCAATCTGATTTTTGCAAACATTGTCCTGAAATTTGCTTTTTTGTTGTATTTTAAAGAAGCAAATTCTTAGCTATTCACGTAGAAAACTAGAAAAAAAAGAGTTTAAAAACGCAGTTCTGCAACTACAGCCTCTTGCTGCAGACACATGCTAGTCTTTACGGGTGGACACTGGGCTACACAACACTCAGGTAGGGACAGTGATTGTTGCAATATAACTTCAGACCACGAGTGTCACTACTGTGCAAATGACTGCTTAACAGCACCACAGCAGCAGGGCGAGGAGGAAATAATGGGCCATCTTTGACTTTACATGGGTTCTATTGACTTTAACGTAAATCTCCCTCACTCAGTGGTAATAAGCTGCAATTTTTTTACCATTTTATATCCACCTGCCGTAACATCTACTCCCCCGGATAGGTCAGCGACAAGTTTCCGTCACATCCAGTGACTTTATATTGCTAGATTTAGTAAAAGACAGAAATCCAGAGTTAGATGGGTTCCCTCTTACATTCCAAGAAATATCAGGCTGCTAGCAGTAGTCGGTGTCAACGACGCTATTGTTATTACTGAATATATTGAGCTTGACAGTGCTAAACAGAAAGTAATGGCCACCTCAATCTCCACGTCAAAGTCGTTAAAATAGCTTCGTGATGGACAACTAATAAAAACCCATCCTCCAGGAATTACTCGCTGATGCAATAGGAGAACACAATCCATCGTTAATCTACTTTCGGGTGTGAACTAACTATCGGTGTTATACTGTTTTATTCAAATTAATTGCAACTAAACCTGCATCAACTTTCAGGAGCTTTGCTAGCTTTTTATAATACAACGGCTGTGTGTTTAAATGTTAATTCTACAGCCCACTGCAGTATCTGACTTTAAGATGACTTATTTCGGAGTATCCTCGGTCCAGGAAATAGACGGAGCCGCCAACTCGAGAGAGTTGAAATTAATGCTAGCTGAGGGGAAATCATGAATTAACTCAGCCGAACAAGACTTTAAAGAGACGCAACGTGTACCTTTAGGGAAGCAATCCAGCGTCTCTAGATGTCCACATTCACGCCGATGTCCTCATGATGAGAAAATCCGAACTTCTCTGGACTTCTGCTTCAGTTTCGTTCAGCTGTCTGTTTGCTAGCCGTACCGCTAGCTAACGTTAGCTAGCGGCGGTGCCAACAACTAGCTAGCAACTTTTTCTAGCGACGTATAGCCATCGTCCCAGCGTCCGTACAGACAACCGCATCTCCAGGTGAAGCTTTAGCTGTAAGATTCCCGAAAAGAAACGTCTCCACCCGCCTCTGAGGTCGCCTTTCCCGGGTTACTATGTTGATGTTTCTCAGCGGTGAAACGAGAGTATCCAAGACTGGGAGGTAACTGACGCCGAAATACCGCGAGAGATGGACCACCACGTCAAACGTTCGAAATGCCCCACCTCCGAAAACACACACGAAGAGCATGAATTAATATCCTTATTCTTTATAAATATAAATTTATTTTTGTAAAATTAATATTATTATTGTTGGGCCTTGAACTTAGCATTTAATATTTTTTTTAAAAAACTCGTGCATTTAATAATATTGCAGAGTCTCAGTCTTAATATGTAATTAGTCAAGTAAATTTGCGTAATAAATATTTTAACACTAAGATTTAAAATAGTGAGGAAAATTTCTTATTTCTCTTTCTGATGATACAAATGTTAGCCTTGACATTTAAATGAGTCTCGAAAATGAGTGTATATTAGTCTACTAGCATCTTAACGGGGATATTTAATTCAGTTGGGTACATTTGTGTTTTATAGCTATAATATTGTGGCGTTTTAACTTGTATAAGTTATAATGTTGCAGGGTCTTAATCTCAACTTTTTAATGTAGTCTGGTAATTTTAAGATAACACAAGATAAGGTGGAAACTTATTAATCCTGAAGAATAAAAAACAACATTTATATTATGAAGATTTTTGCAGTTAACTCTAATATTTAAATTTGCATGATTAATAATATTTTAGCATCTTAACATTAATATTTAATTTAGCCAGGTAAACTTGTATAACAAAATAATGTAGGACTTTTAACTTCAATTTTATTATTTTAACTTGTTAGGTAAATTCATGATGCTATAACAACAATAACAACAACAACAATAAGAATACTTAATTTTGCAGAGTAAAGCGGTGTATAGAGAATGGATGGAGGAACTGAACAGAAAAGATAATCAGACGCACCATCATAAAGAAAGCAAAAACAAAGGAAAACGGTTAAAAATGCATACTAAAGGGATTACTAATGTTAAAATGGAACTTTACTGAGGTTTTTTTGTCTCTAAAACAATAAAAGAGTCTCTCGGGGAGCCTTATCCTCTGTTAAACAGTGTATTTACTACATGTTAGCCGACTTCTGTTTTACAGTAAACACAGATTTGTTTCCAAACACACTGAATGACCTGAAATACTTGAAGCAAAACTGATGATACAAGACAAACCAAGTGGTCAAAAAAAGTTATTTTAACAGCATTTTTCAGCAGGTAACTGAGAGAAAGTTTGCAAAAACACATCAACCAGCCTGTTTTACTGTATTTGTGTTGATTTATTCACTTGCAGAAGTTGGCACAGGCTCCTTCCATACAACTTACATGCATTTACTGCCCCTCTGTGGTCTGAGTGGACATCACATCAGAAAACATACAAATAGAAAAAAGCTTATTTATATGGCACAGTTTAAAACCTTCACTGACCAAAGAGTTGTTCGTGTTGTAAGACATGCAGCAACGAAATATAAAGCATGACACCATAAAGACTGTAAAAATAATTAAAAAATTAAAGCTGCAAGCAGCGTTGGACAGGAGTGTAAATGAGTGTAAATATGTTCAGACCCCAACTGGTGGACATTTGCTCTGGAGCAAATGTCCTCCAATTTGGCCTAATACCACTTTTTAAATTTTGTAGGGGGCACTATAGAGCCATTTTGGGACACACATGCTCAGCTCCCATAAAATACCAAATTTTTCACCGGTCCTGATATGCATGCCAAATTTGACACGTTTTGGGGTGTGATAAGGCCGCCAAAAATGCAATTTCCCTGGCCGACAAAGAAAGTATAATAATAATTCCTTGCATTACAGTAGGGTCCTAAGCACCGTCGGTGCTCGGACCCTAAATATATAAAATGCTATAAAATTAAGAGCACACAGTCTTTACAGCTGTCTCAAAAAGATATTCAAGGACTTTACTCAGGAATAAACCAGAGAAAGATGGGAATGATAAGCAGAGGCACCATAATAAAATAGTAAATTCAATTTCTTTCATCTGAAACAATATAAGAGTCTCTCAGGGAGCGTTACCGTCTGTGAAAGCTGTATATGGAGCATCTTAATCCACTCCTGTAGCAGAGTGAACACTCTTTTGTTTCCAACCGCATTCAATAGCCTGAAATCACTTCAGTAAAACTGTTTCTAAAGCTGCCAGACAAACTAAATAGTCATTTAAAACAGCCGTTTTGAGCCGTTAACTGAGAGCAGATTTGCAACAGCTCGTCAAACATCCTGTTTTGTTGTATTCATGTTGATTCGCTCACTTGCTGAGGTGTGACAATAGATGTAGTGAGGGGACTGAAGAGTTTGTTGCTCTAAAATTGTAACTTTCTATGGATTTCTTGTGTCTAAAACAATTAAAGAGTCTCTGAAGAGGCTTTATCCTCTATGAAAGGTGAATGTTAGTCCACTGTCGTAGCAGAATGAACACAAATATGTCTTTAAACATGTTAAATCATCTAAAAAATGGTTTGTGAAGCTGCCAGACAAACTGAGTGGCCACTAAAAGTTATCTTAAACAGCTGTTTTGAGCCGTTAACTGAGAGGAGATTTGCAACAGCTCATCAAACAGATTGTTTTGTTGTGTTTGTGTTGATTCACTCATTTACAAAAATGTGAGAATAGATGCATTGAAAGGTTCACGGGCACGCCATAAAAGAGAAAGAGGTGCGATAAAGTGAAGTCAAATTGCTTTCTAAAGTGTTTATTGTAGTAAATTGTCACTTCACTGAAAATGTCTCTGAAACAACCTATGAGTCTCTGAAGAGGCTTTATCCTCCGTGAAAGGTGACAGTCCACCGCTGTAGCAGAGAGAACACAAAATTGTCTTCCATCATCCATCCATCCATTCTTTATACACCGTTTTATCCTCACTAGGGTCATGGGGGGTGCTGGAGTCTATCCCAGCTGACTCGGGTGAAGGCAGGGGACACCCTGGACAGGTCACCAGTCTGTCACAGGGCTACATATACAGACACACAATCACACTCACATTCACACCTACGGACAATTTAGAGTAATCAATTAACCTCAGCATGTTTTTGGACTGTGGGAGGAAGCCGGAGTACCCGGAGAAAACCCACGCATGCACAGGGAGAACATGCAAACTCCATGCAGAAAGATCCCAGGCCCAGGCCGGGATTTGAACCAGGGATCTTCTTGCTGCAAGGCGGAAGTGCTGTCTTCCATCATGGTAAATCTAAAAAAATGGTTTCTAAAGCTGCCAGACAAACTAAGCTGCCACTTAAAGTCATTTTAAATGGTCATTTTCAGCAGTTAACTGAGAGGAGATTTGCAGCAGCTCCACAAACAACCCATATATGTATATAACCCAGCTCTTTTTAAATCAAGTTTAGCTTTTAAACGTACTCGTATTGCACAGCTGCTGATTACTGTGAGTTCCCACACAAGTTTTGTTGTATTTTACACAATGACAATAAAGCATCTCTCTATCCATCAGTCTGTTTTGCTGCATTTGTATTGATGCACTCATTTTGCTGAGGTTTGACAGTAGATGTAGTGAAAGGGGCAGGAGTCCACTGTAAATGAGAAAGATACCACAAGAAAAAACTTTCAAAAACTCAAAATTCTCACTACAGTGTTTGTTGTGATTCTGCTCACGTTTAAAATCACAGACCAAAAACTCAGGGAAGAACTCTGTGGTTTTGTAGGTGATCAGAGGGGATGTAGCTCAGTGGTAGAGCGCTTGCTTTGCATGTATGAGGTCCTGGGTTCAATCCCCAGCATCTCCACACTTTATATGACATGCTGGTCTGCAGAAAGATTGAAAACACTGAGCAGAAGATCTTAAATGCTGACTACCAAGGCGTGTCTCTGCAGAAATGTCTCGGGCCGTGTGGCACTGTAGTCTGGTTTATAAAGAATTGACTTTAGGATTATTACATCTTATTTTATTCACTGCTGAATTATACAGTTTTCTTCATTTTTGTGGTGAATGAAGGATAATGTTGTCTTTACTGACATCGGTCCTAAAGATCTGAAATCTACAAACTTAGGTAGCAAATTACTCATCACAGGGCCTAAAGATTCACTAGCTGGTTTTGCAATTAAAAAAACAGGTTGAATGAGGCACAAACTGCAAAGTCAAAGTCTCCACTGAGTGATCAGAGTATTGAAGGCACGGAAAAATCCTGATGAAAAATAATTTTGATGATTCTCAAATCAATATTTTTGAAATAGTGTATTTTCTACCTTCCTTTCCATTTATATACAATTTTTTTTAGAAGCGAAATTAACAAATATTTCCTTTTAACTTAATAGATCAAATGGTTACTATCATCATAACAAGCTAAATATCTCTCTATGAATTAGAAGACTGATTGAAATAAACATATTACCACATATATTAGAAGAAAAACTACACTTTACTGACTGATCAGAGTATGGAGGAGGCAGAGTAATCTTTATCAAAAACAGTTTTCTTCATTTCCAAAATAATATTTTAAAAATGCACAAAACTGTTACAAAAAATAAATTTCTAGAATTTGATAGTAATACTTAACAGAAAAATTGGCATCAGTTCTGTAAGTCTACTTACATTTCTTTGTAAAATGGGAGATATCTATCTATCTATCTACAAAATAATGTTCAAGATGTTAATAATTCAAAATTGCTGTATAGTAATTGAAAATAACCATCCATAAAATAGCCATAGCCTTAATTTCACATGATTTATCTCACCTTGAATTTTTGCGGTTTCACCTATTTATTAATTCTGCTTTAATTTATAACATATTTTAAAACTGATAAATATGTAAATGTATTTTTGCAAGTCATTTTATGTAAAACAAAAATTTAAAAAAAGTATCGACACGTGACACCAGATCTCTATTCTTCACCAGCTGATGCACTAATAATTATGATTGCACTAATTCCAATCCTTCTTCATCCCTGTTCAGAATCAGCTTCATCACTAGGACTTCTATTCATTTACTGCCCCCTTGTGGTCTAGCTGTGAATTACATCCAAACAGACAAACTGCTGGCTGCGTGGCGTCGAATTCAACATTTTACTCATTCAGAAAATCACCTCAGCTCTCCGTCTGTGGTTCATTTCCCCCCCATCCGATTGTTTTTTTATTGTAGGTGGAGTTTTTTTTCTTCTTCTTATCACTGTTCTCTATGGCAACGGCTGGAGTGCACACAGTGGAAATGTTTGATGGCAGCGTGGCAGACTGCTAACAGGTGAGTCATAAACGTCTGAAAATGAAGCCACACATTCAGGCTTCCGTCCGCAGGAGGCAACAAGTAGGTGACCCGTGTGTTTGCTGCGTTATATGACTGCTTATCCAAATGTTACTGGCAGCTGCTCCACTTCCCCAATTCTTTCCTGGCAAACAACCTGCCAGCCACACTCCTCCCTCCCCCTCCATGCCTTCCCCATCCCTCCCTGTTTCCTTCCATCTCCCTCCATCCCTCCCTGTTTCCCTCTCAGGACTGGCAGGAGGATAGTACGTGCTCGCATCTGCTGAAACATTTTTGCATTTATATTTTTTCAATTATCAGTGGAAAGGTGGACGAAATGGAAAGGTTGTTTTTAGGTAAGAAATCCTGCTTTTGTACAATCAAACAGGTGTCAGGATGAGGATTGCTCGCAGCTTATCTGATAACTGGTGTTGCTTTTTGTGCAGAGGTTGTGCTTGTGGAGCAGAAATCCGTATGAGGAGTCTCAGTCCTTCAGCTTTTAGTGAGGAAGGTGCAGGGCTTTTAGTATGACTTGAAAATCCCCTGCAGTTGTGCTGATATAAGACATGATTTTATGCATTAATTAACTTTTTTTCCCCCATTAAAATATGTTTGTGTTGAGACTGAAAAGCTGCAGAGATGCATGTGCACAGCTGTCTGTAGATTCTCAGTCTTTCCGATCATGATATATCCTATTTTTTGCAGATACTTTGGAGAATCTGCATGCACGATTCTCAAAGACTTCAGTAAAAAAAGCTATTTTACTTCTAACTAATCGTGAAAGAAAGGTGAAGCATCTTTGAGAACCAAAAAAATAAGAGCTACAGCTGCTTTTATTGAAGCTCCAAGGATTAATGCATGCACATTTTTTCTCCAAAACAGCAGCATTTAGGTGCTAAAATCTAGATTTAGCATGAAAATAATCTTTTTTTAAACTCATGCAGCCAGGTCCAGAAAATCGAGAAAAGATTTTAAGCTTGAAAGCACTTTAACTTGCTGAAATAAAGGAAACAAAAAGGCAAATGAATGTGCAATCAAACGAATGGAAGGCAAAATAACCCTAAGATGAAGTCAGTGATTGAAACTGGACTTAAGGGAGTCAGTTAAGTAGGAAGATATCTGCTAGATTTTAGTGTATTTATTTACTTGTTCTTTAAATTGTGCTTATTTTTTAACACTTAGCAGTGTTTCCTCTAGTATAATCTTTTAACTAGTCCTACTTTGGATTCAGAAGCATCCTCAATGACCAAAAAAAAGAGCGCTGAAGTTCTAAGGATTAATGCATGCACATTTATTCTCCAAAACATCAACATTTAAGTGCTAGAATCTAGATTTAGCACGTTTTTCTTCTAGCTGTGCGACAGAAAAAGATCTGACGAATGCAACGAGATCCAGATGTTGAAATTCAGGGCTGCATTCACAGCTGGAGTCGGTGTTAAGTTCAGATGGAAGCACGCTTGAATCAGTTGCTGCTAATTAACAACCGGGCCTAATTGTGAGATTTCCGGCGTATAAAAAGAAAATCTCAGCACCTCGGTCTCAGAGGCCGGAGAGAAGGCAGCCATTATTTCCTCAAGGAGCGAAGAATTAATTAAAGATGAGAAAATCGAGACCAGGTTTGCTGCAGTGAGGGGAAAAAGGGAGTGTGACAAGCCGTTGACGAGGTGTTTGAGGCTTAAATGACTTGATTTGTTCTCTCAGCTCGTAGTTTTTGAAATATCTTTGTGAAAAATGAAGGCCTGTAGAGATGCGATCCATCAAAACAATCATGTGAAGTCTTGGGGGATTGACAGTGAAGGAAGAGGCAGCTTGAAGAACCAGAGTTTGTGCTTCAGATGACAGTTTGCTCGAGGCCAACGTGCTGCCAGTCGACTTCATCGCTTTTCTCTTTGTCCTGAACCGAAACCTTCAAATTGCTCTGCTGCTCACCGGCTCAATATTCATCCTGATCAGCTTTTTGCTCCCATTGACCAGATGATTGAGGAAATGGACCCTTTTTTCTCGGACCAATTCAGCTCCTCTGGTCTTGTTAATTTTTTCAGGCTCGTTTTTTTTTTTTTCCCGCCTGTCACGGTCTTCAGCTGAGGTTTTCTCGTCAAGTTGCTGCGATTGTTCCTGATTGGATAACGGCACTCGGCTCGGATGTGAATCAGTTTTTGTGGTGTATAAATTAGTGCCTTTGTTCGGCACAGGAGTGAACCTGACTGCTCCTCTTGAACTTGCTCTCAGGGAAAACAAGCTTCGTGTTTGTCCGACCACCTACTTCCACTGACGGATTCATTGTGATTCGTCGTCTACAAAGACGATCAATCACGTTTAGTAGCCTCACACGCTGCCAGTCTTTGACAAGAAAGAAAACGTGGGAATTCTTTTGCTTTTGTTGCAAAAAAAGAGGCACATGAATTTGCAATCAAGCAAATGGAAGGCAAAACAACCCTGAGATGTAGTCTTTGGCTGAAACTGAACTTTAGGGAGTCAGTTGAGTCGCGAAATATCTGCTAGATTTTAGTGTACGTTTGTGCTTTTTTTTTTTAAACTATCAGCAGTCTGTCCTCAACTATAATCTTAAAACTAGCCCTCCTACTTCCACTTGTTGTCATATACAGACTAGTTGTGATTCATCATCTCCAAAGACGATCGGTCACGTTTTGCAGCCTCACATGCTCTCATTCTTTGGAAAGAGGGCGAAAATGCGGGAATTCTTTTGCTTTTGTCGTGTCAGTGGGCTTTAATGCTGTTTATATGGAGAGATTTGTCTGGAAAAGGAGATTTTATACTCAAACACTTTAACCTGTTGAAACAAAGGCAGTGAAAAGGTAAATTAATGTGCAATCAAGCAAATTGAAGGCAAAAAAGTCTAATCAACTTATATAAACCTAAGATGTAGTCATTGGCTGAAACTGGACCTTAGATAGTGACTGATTTGTGCTTGTTTAATTTCTTTTACATTTTTTAAATTACTGGCAGACTGTATTTCCTCAAGTACACGCCCTGTCAAAAGTTTTGAGACGGGTTCTGATTTATTTTAATGAGAAAGTGTCTCAAAACTTTTGACAGGGGGTGTATATTCTTTTAAGTAGCCCTGTTTAGTTTGCCATGTTATCCAACTCAGGTTAGTGTGATATTTCTTTTTCAGTGTATTTGTTTTCTAATATTTTGATTAGTTAAAGCTGTTTTTAATTTAAAAAAAAGGCTTATCTGGGCAGTTTTTTTTTTTTAGCTAAATCATTGTAGGATCTTTTTGGATTGTCTGTCTTGTGCGGTTATAGATCCACATGTGTGATGTTTGTCGTCTTCCATTATGCTTTTGAGAAGCTGCAGAATATAAATCAGTTCATTTGTTCAGTTTTGTGATCTTCAGTCCAACCGCTTTCCTGTGTCTTTTAGCAGTTTGCTTCAGCTCGACTTTGTGCAGCACTAATGGGATTTTTTGATGTGCCAGATATTCAGGCGAAGCGCTGACATCATAAAGTAGCTCTCTAATTCATTCAGATATGCAAAGTCTGTCCAGTTTAATCGATATCCAGTCAATAGGATGTTTAAAAGTTATTCAGCAGACTCCATTAGAGTCAACTCTTGTATGTGTCAGAAAACGGCCGCATTTTCCTCAGCACAGAGGAATATTAGTTTAAGGCAGTGAATCCAGACACAGCTTTCATGTTATTCTGGCATCCCAGTGAGGCTGACATTGGATCTGTGGAGCAAATGTAACAGATTTTTGCAGGTTTTTTTTACATTTCTATGATGAGTTTATATGTTTTGTTTCGACTGGCTGTGTGCTTCAGTCCTGATGTTTTTTCTCTTTGGCTTTGAGGTTAAATTTCTGCTAAGATTTATACTTCAGTGGGTTTATTGCTCCATGTTCCCTGTGGACAGCAGAGTGCTCAGCAGTAATGTGTGTGTATAATAGTCTGGTTCTACTGTATATAAAAAGCTGGACTATATACAGTGGATACGGAAAGTATTCAGACCCCTTGAAATTCTTCACTCTCTGTCATTGCAGCCATTTGCCAAAATCAAAACAGTTCATTTTTTTCTCATTAATGTACACTCAGCACCCCATCTTGACAGAAAAAAACAGAAATGTAGAAATTTTTGCAAATTCATTAAAAAAGAAAAACTGAAATATCACATGGTCAGAAGTATTCAGACCCTGTGCTCAGTATTTAGTAGAAGCTCCTTTTCAGCTCGTACAGCCATGAGTCTTCTTGGGAATGATGCAACAAGTTTTTCACACCTGGATTTGGGGATCCTCTGCCATTCTTCTTGCAGATCCTCTCCAGTTCTGTCAGGTTGGATGGTGAACGTTGGTGGACAGACATTCTGAGGTCTCTCCAGAGATACTCAATTGGGTTTAGGTCAGGGCTCTGGCTGGGCCAGTCAAGAACGGTCACAGAGTTCTGACCATGTCATATTTCAGTTTTTCTTTTTTAATAAATTTGCAAAAAATTTCTACATTTCTGTTTTTTTTCTGTCAACATGGGGTGCTGAATGTTCTTTCACCAAAGAACAACAGGAGCTAGGATACTTGAGTAGAGAGTGGTGAGGATGAGGGGAAAAACCAAAACTGAAATAAAATGAACTTTTTTGATTTTGGCAAATGGCTGCAATGACACAGAGTGAAAAATTTCAAGGGGTCGTAGTACTTTCCGTACTCACTGTATACATATACACCACCATTCCATCTGTGTTCATTCACAGTTCTGATGCCTTCAGTGAGAATCTACAATGTAAATATTCACGAAAAGAAAGAAAACCATTAAATGAGAAGCTGTCCAAACCTTTGACTGGTCATGTAAGTAAAAAAACTAGAAATTAACTGGAAATATACACAACTGCTGTTGATATTATTCAGATTTTTTCATTTTTAGAGACTCAGATATTGAACAGATTCCTCTGGATTTAGAAAAAAAATCAGCACAGGGTTATTTTTACTAGCAAAAATCTCCATGAGGAAATACTGATATTAAAATAGTAATTTTGTGTAGATTATTCTGAAATTGCACAGATTAAAAACACACTGATATTAAAAGTACTAATTTTGCATCAATCTTATATATATATATATATATATATATATATATATATATATATATATATATATTACACAGATTCTTCCGTCAGAATATACTGATATTGAAATATTATTTTAGCCTCATTCTTTAATGAGAACATACTGATTTTAAAAATACAGATTTTGTATGAATTATGTATACACCCCCTGTCAAAAGTTTTAGGACACTGTCTCATTCAAATAAAGTAGAACCTGTCCTACAACTTTTGACAGG